>NW_026732291.1:212500-372500 GCF_028476545.2 Physella acuta
ATTTGTAGTTCTGTATCAACTTTTCAGCGATTTCCGGTTACCGGAAGTGGCACTTATTCTACTTTCAATTTATCAAAAGCCTATTACTTAAGTACTGTTTCAGATAGATAAATGAAATTTCACATGTGAGTAAAAGATCGAATTTTCTGCCTTTTGTCGAATTTTGAGTACTTTCCGTTGACCGGAAGAATAAATTTATGCTATTTCCGATTTCTCAGAAAAAAACGCATTTGAATTTATAAAGTACCAATAATTTTCCGCACTATTACACACATATTTCTAGCTTTCACTTGGTGCTCTATTCTTTTTTCTAAGAGATTAAATTCTATGTTAAAGAGTTTTTTAAAGAGATTTCTGACAGCTTTTTTGCAATCCTCGATAACCAGAAGTAATACTTACTTTCAATGAAACACGATAACCTGAGCACTCTTTAAATTTGGCAGATAAAATGTCATGTGTATGAGTGACCTTACAACCCTGATCCTTGCGCTAATCCAACTTTTAATTATTAATTTTGCTTTTGGATTATTTTTTGTACTTAAACATACACTTGTAAATAGAGAGGAGATTACTTGCAATTTACGATTGTATTAGAAATGGATAGTTGAACCTTAAATCTAGAAAAATTCTGAGTCTGAGTGGGAGGGAGAGAGAAGGAGGGAGGGGAATAATATCCTCTGTAATGGGGTTACATAAGTAGGAAGGGTATAAGATCCAGTGTGAGGGGATGAGAGGAGGGGAATAGATTCCAACCGTCTCTAACCGGTAAGAGTGTTCTACTACGTTGATCAACACGAGAATTACAATTCAATTCTTATGACAGTGACGTTATGTATAAATAACTATATGAGGTGATGATAAGTCGATTATGTTATAACTGTAGGATCTGTTCTAAGTACAAAATTGTCTGTGACTAAAGATCCAATAAAAATAATTTAATTAGCTACAGAACATGTTTGATCACTACTAGTTGGAATTGAAAGTGTGAAAGATTTAAAACCTAGCGCCCGTTTAATTTTTTTTCCACGGGCAACAACTACTAGCCCTGTTTTATTTCACCAATTTGTCCATTTGTTTTAACAAAATTTTATTTATATGAACGAATAACGCTCGCATGACAATAGCCCACATTTTTGTAATTAGTCAGTTTTATATTGAAATGTATTGTTAACTAATTTAGCATATTTCTGGATTGGTCTCAACGATGATGATTCTGATAATATCTTTGTGTGGGATGAGACGAATATTGCGGCTGCGGAAGTAACTGTTGATTGGTGGGCACAGGGTGAACCAGCTTATGGCTTTCAGTGTGTTAAAGTGGAGGCTGTCTCAAGAAAACTAACTACCGATTACTGTACTATCCAAAGCTACTTCTTGTGCATCGAGCCAAGTAAGTGGTATCGATTTCTAAATGTCAAGTCAATGACCCTACAGTTGATTTATTTAAAAACTAGGATGTTAAGATACGGAGCTGAGCTACCACGATATCACATGTGGTAGGGCTTGATCTTGTGGGCGATGACTTACGGGTTAGTAAACTGGTTCCTGACTTCTCTGTCACACACATATACATAAATATATATATATATATATATATATATAAGATATATATATATCCTGACTTCTCTGTCACACACACACACACACACACACATATATATATATATATATATATATATATATATATATATTAGGCCAGGAAGTCCTGTCCAATCAATAATCAAGGTTTTGACGATTCCTGTCTGAACCCGAGATTTGTATATGTAAATAATTTAAATACGTTGTAGTAAAACTTGAACACTACACCTTTTGCCCCAAGTTTAAACATTAGCCATTTATCTACAGTAAGTTTTATCCTTACATTGTCGTCCAAATAAATAAAACTAGCATCATATACAGAAACGAGCTTTTTCAATTGTATATAAGCCTGTTTGTAAGTGTGTGTTCATATATTAAAACTTTCTTTTGACGTTCATTTATGTAGCTAATGATTTCAAATTTTCCAGATAAATATTTTTTAAAAATTTCGAATGCTTATTCTATCAAAAGTTTTTATTTTCAAGCAAAAATCACACCTTACTAAGTTGTTCATTTTTGTCTGCTTATAAAACTGACAGTTTAAAATAAAACAGTTAAGCTAAACTCTTTAAAAATATGTGTCATAATTTAAAGACTAGTTATGCTATTTGCAGATTCTGGTACGACAAAATGCCCTACTACTCCCACTACACCTGAGGCTACAACCCCAACCACAACCCCAACCACAACCTCAACCACAACAGCAACAACAACTGTGGCTAATACCACACACATGTGCTTGGAAACCACCACAAATGGCTCAGACGTGACCAGGATGTCCTATGTTATTATGTTCTTCATCCTGCCCACCCTCACATTTCTGCTAAATGCCATCTCACAACCGTACCAAAATGCCATCTTAATATAACCTAAGCATATGTAACATCTATGCTAAATGCCTTCATAATATAACCTAAGCATATGTAACATCTATGCTAAATGCCATCATAATATAACCTAAGCACATCTCAATTTTATGCTAAATGCCTTGATAATATAACCTAAGCACGTCTCAATTTTATGCTAAATGCCTTCATAAAATAACCTAAGCACATCTCAATTTTATGCTAAATGCCTTCATAATATAACCTAAGCACATCTCAATTTTATGCTAAATGCCTTCATAATATAACCTAAGCACATCTCAATTGTATGCTATACGTCATCATTATATTACCTAAACACTTCTATCCTTTATGCTAAATGCCATCATGATATGATATACCTAAATTAATGTTTTTAGCTGTGTAGACTTAAAGGATGTCCTACATAGTTTAGGACTACTGTTTGTTAAAATATGTAAGAAAAAAAGGCTCCATCAAACTCTATTTTTTAACGAAACGTACAGTTTGTTATTATTTATCTGAATTAGTAACAAGTTGTCCTAAATTAATAGCCTTGATTCTATAATTAATACATTTTTTTTATAAATGAAGCATTTCGGGTACTGATAGTATTTTAAAATCCTGAAGCAAGCCCTAAGAAACAAATAGCCGCTATGCTTTTTTAAAATTATAAATGCACATCTTGTTCACAAGAATTAATTCAGTTCGAAAGCCCAATTAGCGGTTGTTGATTTCTAGATCAAGATCTCAAGATGATCTCCGTTTAGGACAATTTAAAAACTACCACCACCACCACCACCACCAACAACAACAACAAATACTTAAGTCACACACTAAAGTCTGAAGGCTTGAAGAAAATAACTGATCGCTCATCCCTAGGTTTCTAGATCTAATTTGCAAATCAATTTCAATGTTGGTTTTCATTAAAACCTAAGATTAATTATGTACTGGGATACACGCTTAATACACTTTGTTTTGCCTTATACTTATATCAATAATATTAAATATAGTCCTGCTCTTCTGGAAGTACCATCCCAAAAATAAAATCCTGCGCGCTCAACGATGAAAATTGAATATAGGTCTTATATTATGTATTTGAACGTAAACCTATCAAATGAAAGGGAATAAATCTATTCCCCATAAGTGAGCGCCTAGACTTATTTTCAGGCAAACCAGCGTATTGCCTTAGTAAGGGTACACCAAACAAAATTTATTTTTTAGTACATTTTTTTTCATTTGTAATTTTTTGTGTGTGTGAATATAATAAAAATCTGTTTCTTTAAAAAATGGTCAATGTGAGAATTATTTCCACTTTATAGTCATTCGTTCGAAATGAAGTTGGTATTACATAGACAACGACAAACATATTTGCGTTAAAATCTATTTTTGCAATTGGCTTAGGGATGGTCTTTGTTATGATGCGAGTTTAAGACGGGGTCGACACCAGTGTTTCTTCTAGACATTTTTCTCCGGGGAAGGGGGGGGGGGCGGACACTGGTAAAAGAATAAAATTTTTGTTGGGGGTGGGTGGATGCCTGGAAGAAACTCTGGTCGACACTTTTAAGGACAATATGGATCCAACGACGATGAATCTGAATCATCGAACAAGAACAACTAGTTGTAATCCACTGTTTATTGCACTATTTGTAAAGACACCGACGACAGTTTTCACAACTTAAATGGATGCTTGACATCACGACAGACGAATACCTCCACATTCTAATACAACATAACGAAAACTGGTTTAAAGTATTCCCCAGCAACCAGATCCTACTCTCACTCGTCACATCCTTACGTACCTCATCACACAGTCACACACTTTTGTACCTCACCACACAGTCACAAACTTTGATTAATCTAAATCATTCCCCAACACATAAGCTCATGCCAATGCGATATATAAGATAACATTCATAACTGCTGGTGCTATTGGCAGTTATTGGTGCTGTTGGCAGTTGTTCGATCTTCTAAAGAAACCAGTTCAACCATGATAACTGAATCATTCTTCACGACTTGGTTGCTCTAGGCCTTTTGTGTTACGGCCGTTCAGCCTTATCGCACGTAACTGCAGATCAATGCTCAGTAGCGCACAGGTGACCCAGTTCGGATAGATTTTTTAAATTTAGATACCCAGCTTTTAAACAAATAGCTGATGTAATATGAATATACAAATATGAACAAAATGTATACCCTGAATTTTAGCTTATTTAGGTTGGTCAAACCAACAGAAGATCCTGTGCGGATATTCGACGTCAATTGTTTAGGACGAATTTCGGACAGACTTTTCCACTGACATTGTGTATGGGGGTCGAATTGAAAGAGTGAATCAATGCGAGAAACTTTTCTAGGTTTAAAAGTAGAGAAATGATCATTGGGGGAAATAATATTATTTTTGACGTTACTCGGTAAAAAAATAAAATACTTTTATAAATCTAAGGTATTGAAAATCGTTTTATACATAGATCTAAGTGTTTAGAAGCATGAATAGTTGAGCAAAGACAAAAAGACAAAAAAAAATTCCTAAAAAACGTTTTAATAACAAGCTTTTATGTAATAATGCACTAAAAAGTAGAAAATAAATTATAGACTACTATTTAAATAACTAGAAAGAAAAGCGTGAGTCACTTTAGTATTTATTGCATACCTTTACTAATGTTAAGAAAGACACCCACGCTTTTCTTTTCTAGTTATTTAAATAGTAGTCTATAATTTATTTTCTACTTTTTAGTGCATTATTACATAAAAGCTTGTTATTAAAACGTTTTTTATGAAATTTTTTTCAGTACTTTACATGTTTTATTTACAATAGAGTTACATGACTAAAAACCATTGCGCGCCTACTGAACGTGATGGCGCAGCTATTGAACGTGATGCATCAGCTATGGAACGTGATGACACGTGTGGTGTGGTCGGATAGACATGCCTACTTCCTTCCTTATACGGAAAACCGGCTCAGAAGGTTTGACTTCCATTAGCCAGGCAGGCCTCAGTGCAACAAACTCCGACCACAAGAGTTTCCCACACATCGGTCGCTACTTCCGTCGGTTCTCACCGGGCTTTCCTTCCCCACCCACCAGACGCGGGACGTCGTCCCACCGCCTGGTACCCAGCTTGATCGTGGGGGGCATTCCGCCAGATCAAAACCCTCTAGCTGCTGTTATCTGCCACTGGCCATTCCGCACCCACTAGGGGGACATGAGTTTGGTCGGACCATTGGCATTATTCCGAAGCCCCGTTAAGGCCGCCGCTTAATGTCAAAAGATCTGGTTGCGGACTTTTGGTTCCCGGCAGTCTTGCACCTCTCCTCCCCCACGCTATTATGTGGGGGACTTGGGAGTCCGACATACCAGGCCCTTCGGAAGAGCCGAACTCATACAGCAGCTCCACTCGGCCAGATCAAAAACCTCTAGGCGAGTCATGAGCTTGGTCCGACTAGTGGCACACATCCGAAACCACGTAAAGGCCGCAGCTTAAAGTCAAGATATCTGGTTAGGGTCGAGAGCAAAACCCTTCTTGGTTCCCGGCAGTCTTGCACCTCTCCTCCCCCACGCTATTTAGAGCAAGCAGCGGAGATTCGCCCGTCTAATGCGGACAAATCTCCTGGCTCGCTCATGTAGGGGACTTGGGAGTCCGACGTACCAGGCTCTTCTGAGCCCGTCCTACGAAAGTCCTACAGCGGCTCCTTCCGTAGGACTCGGACGTACAGATTAAAGATCCGAGCTACCGCTAGCTCCCCGGGTTCTCACCCGGGTCCCCTTCCGCGACCACGAGGAGGTCTTAGCTTCAGGTCGAAACATCTGCCGTAGGGCCATAAAAACCCCTTTCGTTCCCAGTCCCTGTTCATCCACTCCAGCCCACATGGCTGCGGGAGTCCGAGGGCACCAGGCAGACATGCCTACTAATTCGGTCCAAATTTTAATTAATTCATAAAAAATTAATTAGGCATCCAATTAAGTCAAATTTAGTTTCAGATTGCATTGTCTTCATGTCTTGACCAACGTGCCAACTGTGAATTGTATCGGTCAAGTAGAAGTGTCCGAATTTTCACTCCGGCGTTTCGATCTAGACAGACAGACTGACGACTGACGAGGAAGTGAGTTAAATAAAAGCTTGTAAAAATATGTGTACTGGAAATTCAGATTGAAGCAACACTGAAAACAACACAGTTAGAAATCAATATGTGATCAATATACCTTTATGATTGCATTTAAATTGTGTGTTGAGTGGTGTGTTTGTTTTTTGTTTTTTTTGCGTTCGTTTGTGCTGTGTTTAGTTTTGTTCTGTTCCCAAGTTGGCACATTTAAAAAAGATTTACCGTGGCGGTGCACAGGAATACATCTAGTATATAATGCAAGCGGGCTGGTAGTGTGTCAGTCCTTCCTTCCTTCAGTCATCGGAATGGATTTTGGTACTATAGAAGTAAACACCGCACCATGCAGTGCTTTTCAGTGCATCGCATTGTCTTATTATAAATTAAATTATTTGTTTATATAACGACTTAAATTTATTTTATTGCTGTTTATGTGTCGTAAGGTCTATTTTATGGTGGTCGGCGCTGTTATTTTAATGAATTGAATTCTCATTAATTAAACTATGTCTCTCTTAGAACCCTTCCAAAAATAAACCGGGAGTGATCTCCCCTAAACTTTCTCGAATATTCTAATATAATACTACAGGTGAAGGCAACTCGGGATATAGACATGATTTTAATCCATTTTAAATACTCAAACTTTTTAAACAGAATATAATCTCGTAGAAAATAGAATTGCACACCAAGTGAACGCCAAATAAAGATGTGCTTAATAGTGCGCAATATTATTAGTACTTTATAAATTTACATGCGTTTTTGAGATATCGGAAATAGCGTAAATAAGTACTTCCGGTCAACGGAAATTACTCAAAATTTGACAGAAAGTAGAAAATTAGATCTTTTACTTACATATCAAATTTCATTTATCTATCTGAAATAGTACTCAAGTTATAGGCTTTTGAAAAATTCAAAGTAGAAAAAATACCACTTCCGTTTATCGGAAATCGCTCAAAAGTTGATGCGGATCTCCGATTTTGATAAAATACTTATATATGAAATTTCATCAACCTAGCTGTAACGGTGCTCAAGTTATCGTGTTTACACACAGACACACAGACACACACAGACACATAGACATACGGACAAGTTTGCAAAATTATGTTTTTCCGTATCAGTGAGGTGTAAAACGTCGAGATTTGTAAAAATCTCGATTTTTTTTGCACGATTACAAGACTTTCTCTATACTTCGTATATACAAGAAAGTAAAAACATAAAGATTACAATTGCGGACTCTGTCACCGTGTAATCATTGGATGTCGTGTACAACAGTGTCCCTATTGTTGGGTGCTCTTTAAAACGAATGTAGGTGCCATAGTGCTCACGCTGTTGCTCGGGGTGCTGCAGGTCGCCGACCACAGGGGTTAGGGTTAGTTCGATTTAGTTAATGGTTATAATAGCACATCGTCTAAATTGTGCTAATGGGAGAGACCGGGGCGCTGGAGGACGAGCCTGATTTGATTTAGTAAACGATTATAGTAGCTCCGCTTATCCATATTGTTTAGCCATTCGAAAAACTGTCGAGACTCATCAGGAGCGGCTGATAACGTGGATTATCAATCGCTATGTTTAGAAGGGCACCTTGTCTGACAAAACTCAACCGTAGTGCTCACGGGGGAGCCCATAGCGCTCGGGGTCTCTTAACCGCCGGGATGTCGTCTGATGCGCCAGGTGCGGTTTTATTGTTGAATGAAGTACTACCCCTGAACCGGACGCCCAATCAACGATACCAGGTGCTAAGATACCCGCTTGTTAACTTTGGGCGCCAAACCGAATGTGACTTTTATTTTTATATATCTCATGTTGAGTAAAATCGCACCATGCCCGGATGCTGTCCCTAAGAAATTTTAACTCATTATCGCTTATAAGGAGTCTCCGGGGCCCTTGTGAAATTAACATTTTATTTTTTCGCAGAAACCTTACCAGGAGTTTTCCCATTAACCCCCCCCCCCCCCCCAAGTTTCACTGTTATCGTGTGAGAGGTGCCATTTTTTATTTAAATATTTTCAATGTTTTAATATTGAATTACAACTATTTTTGTTTAAATTTACAATCAAAATGAATAAACGAGTAACTCAGTTTGAACATAACCGTACAGTTGGAAACAGATGAACTATCACCCGCTCTCCCAACTAGATGCGTTTTATTATTCTTGTTGTTATGTCCCCCAAACAGCAATAATTCCATTAATTTTAAGCGTTTAAAAATTCCAAGGCTGAACTTAACAAGTTTTAAATTTTTGCTTTATCAAATGCATTTAAAGATAACGTACATTGGAGACAAAAGAGAGACAATCTTGACGTACTTATTGGTTTATAATTTTTTATTGTTATTTCCCTTGGACTATCTACTTATTTATATAAGGTCAGTGAGTAATAAATCAAAGCCGAGTTGATTCTATATCATTGCATTTTTTGTGTCGTTTGGTTCAATAATTTATTTGTTATTCACATGAGGCTCAAGCTAGAAAGAAATCGAATGTTAGATGAGGTGGGTCTTTTTATTTCACCACTATAGGGCTTGTAAGTAGGTCAAAACTTCTCGTTCTCGTACTTGCCAGCTAGTAGATTTCGAGACCTTAGACTTACAAGCCCTATAGGCAGAAGTAAGCTCAGCGCTGACGAACAAGCTGCTTCAAAGGCAAAAAGAAAAGCAAAAAACAACAAAACAAACAAACAAACAAACAAACAAACAAACAAACAAACAAACAAACAAACAAACAAACAAACAAACAAACAAACAAACAAACAAACAAACAAACAAACAAACAAACAAACAAACAAACAAACAAACAAACAAACAAACAAACAAACAAACAAACAAACAAACAAACAAACAAACAAACAAACAAACAAACAAACAAACAAACAAACAAACAAACAAACAAACAAACAAACAAACAAACAAACAAACAAACAAATGAGGTGCGCTGAAGGAATCAGTTCACGATTGGCAGCCCCTGTTCATCCGAAATTTCCTTCAATGTCATGGCTTGCGTGCTCCAGATCATGCAATGATCGAGGAATATCCAGACCAATGCGACTCTACACACGGAACGTGCTACATCTAGCGCGGGCGCTGTGCTAGTGCCTATGACAGATGGGTCTGCCCAATGCGGTCATCAGTTGTGTAATATTTTAGCATTTGTAGGACGACTACAGCAGAACGTCAGCCATATTCTGCACTAAAGCAATGATATTTATGCTGTCGTAGTTGTCTCAACCTCAAATCAAATTATCAGTTCCATTGAATTCACCCTACTCAGTCTAGGGTCTTTTAGCACAATACAACGTTATACAAAAAAGGTAGCTGTCCTTTGAGCGTACAAGCAGAGGACACTACATGTAAGGGACGTAACACCCTCTCATCCACCCTATCCACCCCCTCCCTTAAATATTTGCCCAACCCACCCCTCCCTAAAATATTTGCCCAAACCCGGTCCCTCCCTAAAATATTTGCCCAAACCCAGTCCCTCCCTAAAATATTTGCCCAACCCAGCCCCTCCCTAAAATCTTTGCCCAACCCACCCCCTCCCTAAATATTTGCCCAACCCAGTCCCTCCCTAAAATATTTGCCCAACCCACCCCCTCCCTAAAATATTTGCCCAACCCAGCCCCTCCCTGAAGAATTTATTCTACCATTTGAAGCTAATTTAACTTAGTGCAGCGTAATTAAGCTGTGTTAATTGAGGGCTCAAGTACAGTATTAACAGCGCAACAATTATGTGAATTAAAATCATAAGAAACGTTGAGTTGTTTGAAGTATAGCGAGTTAGTGAGTGACAGTGAAATTACTCCTCCAATCTCCACCACCCTACACACCCACCAGCATCTTGCGTGAGTTCAAGTCAGCTGACATAAAAGATAAATAGATTTTAGAAGACCAGTGTATTTCAGTACATTCTCTTTTATTTTGTGTTTAAACACAATTTATAATTTATAAATCTTATTCAAAATCACGTAGCGAAAGCAAATGGGGCATTAAATACATATTTCGCTGTTCGCTGTGTATATCGGTATCTCTTTCTTTCTGCCTGTCTCTGTCTTTCTGTCTATGTCTCTGTCTGTCTGTCTGTCTTCACACACACACATACACAAACATATACACATGTGTGTGCGTGTTAAAACCTATATAACTGTTTCTTTTCCCTTTTTGAAACTGCATTAAACACTTGCTTAGATTTTTGAAAACGTGTATAAAAACAACAAAAAAACAAAACAAAACAAACAAAAAACAAAGATGTCTCAATAAGGTAAATTATTTCTAGTCTTCACCAGTAGACAAAGCTGCTGTTAGAGTGACTGGAAGATCAATACTACAAAACACCCTCTCCACTATAGTTTCCTTGAGAGTTCGATCCACAGTGGGAATACTTAGGACACCACCACGTCCCATATGCTGCAATGTAGACATGCGCTCCACTGGAGCCTGGACATGTACATGTTGTGTACGTGTACTTGGACAAAGTTTTCCCCTTATGTTTTTGTGTCCATCGTCCTATAGAGACCTGTTTAGGACAGCCATGAGGATGTGATACTATAACGGTCAACTTGTCCACATCAAGATATCTCCAGTATTTGTCCCTTACTTGCCCACGTAGAGCCTTAAAGAGCTCACACATATTGTACAGATTGTCAACCAACTCCATGTCACATGACACACATTTTAGAGTACAGTCGTCTCTCTCAATGTCTGCACACGCCATCCTCCAGCCTTTAAGACTGACCCCAGGACTTTTATTGTCATCAAAACCTACAACACACCTGGTCTTTCTCGCCTCACTGGCATCAAATACTACTTGTGTGGCCGTTAAAACAGTAATCTTCCCCCACACTTTGCTGGGTGTGTCAGAGTGTCGACACTTGCTACAACGACAAGTTCTCTTTTCGCCATCCTCTGTGTGTTTGCGCACTTCATAGACCGTCCCCGTCCCTGTCCTCAACACGTCACTTCCTCTGGTGTTATAAAATGGATACTGGCCACTGAAGCATGGAACAGACTTTGGCCTCCCTAGACTGGTATACTTGACCTTTATCAGGACCGTTAGGGCAGACAAAGCTTTGATTACCTCCAACATGATGACGTCATGGTAACGTGAGGGGAGATGACTTAAGTTAAAGTCATTAACAGGTATAAAGTTGACATGACCCGGATTCTTCTTACAGCTGGTATAGTGCTTGTGTAAGTCAGCTTCACCTCCATAGCAGTATTCGGTTTCATGATGTCCTGAATAAGGCACAATTAATAGATGGTATATTTGTCAAAGTAATTTAAAAACTAAAATTAGCTAAATTTATGCAAGGGTGGGTAATGTAAGTTATTTGGTTTAATGCGATTTAATGCGACTTTATAAATAGTAAAAAACACTATATACTATTGGTTATGTATAGTATAGACGGAGTAGAGTACATCGGTTTCTTGAACTCCTGAAGAGTTTGTGTGCCCAACCACTGTGTCGGTGGAAATGGAACCCACAAACTTTACGTTACGAGCTTATGCTCAAACACTCCACAAGCGTGTACTTGAGACTTCCTCTATCATAGAGTTACTCACCTGGTTGAAAGTTTCCCTTAACTTCCGCTTTTCCGAGCTTTGTACGTACTTGACTTCCTGTTCCATCTGAAAAAAAAGAAAAGATATATAGAGATAAAATAATTATTTTTCTCACTGACATTTAGTTTGCCTGTTGACAAACATTACATTTCGAACAAACATTTGTTCAGTAAACTTTAACATACAAATAACAAATTAGACTTATTTCACTATCAAAAGTCTACTGAAGATCTCGAGAAACAGAACCAATAAACTGGGAGTGATCTCCTAAACTTTCTCGAATATTCTCGGGATATAGGCATGTTTTTTAAATCCATTTTTAATAAGATCTACTTAAACTTTTTAAAATAAAAAAGAATCTGGTAGAAATAAACTGGGAGTGATCTCCCCTAAACTTTTTCGAATATTCTTATATAACTTGGAATATAGACATGATTTTTAATTACTTAAACTTTTAACAAAAGAATAAAATCTAGTAGAAAAAAAAGGAATGGCACCAAGCAAACGCCAAAACAAAATGTGCCTAATAGTGCGCAATATTATGAGTACTTTATAAATTTACATGCGTTTTTTGAGAAATAGGAAATAGCGTAAATTAGCACTTCCGGTCAACGGAAATTACTCAAAATTTGACAGAAGGTAGAGAATTATATCTTTTACTTAGATGTGAAATTTCATTTATCTATCCTAAATAGTACTCAAGTTATAGGTTTTGAAAAATTCAAAGTAGAAAAAGTACCACTTCCGTTTATCGGAAATAGCTCAAAAGTTGAAACGGATCTACGATTTTGATAAAATACTTACATATGAAAGTTCATCAACCTAGCTGTAACGGTACTCAAGTAATCGTGTTTAAAAACAGACACACATACACACACACAGACACACAGACATACGGACAAGATTGCTAAATTATGTTTTTCCGTATAAGTGAGGTGTAAAACGTCAAGATTTGTAAAAATCTCGGTTTTTTTGCACGATTACAATACTTTCACTATACTTCGTATATACGAGAAAGTAAAAAGAATTGCACACCAAGTGAACTTCAAACGATATGAGTATAATAGTACGGAATACTAGTACTTTATAAATTCATGTGTGTTTTTTTAGAAATCAGAAATAGCGTAAAGTACTACTTCCGGTCAACGGAAACTACCCAAAATTTTACAGATCTTTTTCGTATATGTGACATTTTATTTATCTATCCTAAACAGTACTCAAGTTAAAAGCTTTTGAAAACCCAAAAGTAGAATAAGTTCCACATCCGGTTAGCGGAAATCGCTGAAAAGTGGAGACAGAACAACTAATATGATATAATACTTGTGTATGAAATTTCATCAACCTAGCTGAAACGGTACTCAAGTTATCGTGTTCATAGACATACACACAGACATACACACACATACACACAGAAATACGGACAGAATTGCAAAACTATGTTTTTCCGACTCAGGGATTACTATAATTCCTCCATATTTCGTATACGAGAAAGTAAAAAAGGCTTAGTGTTAAGACACAAAAAGGAAACGCCGACTCACACATTTTGTTCTTTCCACCTGTATTCCCCATTTCATCAAGGTTAACTGCTATAAATAAAAGTTATATCACAATATTGTTTAACCTGTTACAAACATTCATGAAATTAAACAAAAAAATAATTAATAAATAGAACCATTCAGAAGTGTAGCTAGACGAGGGCGGGTGGAGTGGTTGTCCCTGGCGCCAACTCTAGGGGCGCCAAATGGGGTATAATAGAAATAAAAAATTGATAGTTCGCCTCATGCGCCAGAATGGATCGCTACCCATTTGGAATCACTCAAATTTTACACAATTTCTTATACAGTGTATTGATGCTTCCTTTTCACTTTTAAACTTAATTTTTTCCCATAGTTTATATTATAATGACGTAACTGATTATCAATAAAATAAAGTATATGTTCTGAAAAATCGTTCCAACGTTAACACGAAAGTCTACAGTTCGGAACCCGGGCTCGAGTCCACACAACGTCCCTGAGTTGACCCAGCTCTAATGGGTACCTGACTCGTGTTAGGGCGGCTGAGAAATGTGCTGGCCACATGTTCGATTCATATGCTGAGGTCATAAAAGCAGATGAACTCCACTTCGCCTGCCCCAATGCCAATACTCATTGAAAATGAATTATCACATTTGGGTTCAGGGTCTAAAATTTAGTCTTTTCATCGGGCCCGCAATTTTAAAATTCACAATAAATTTTTTTGAAGATTTGCACTTAACATTTTTAACCGAGTACATAAAAACTATTTTAGAAAATGATGAATTCTTACTTTATTGGGATTAAAATATAAAACATTCATGAATTGGCGAAACTCTATGAATGGGTTATATGTCAACATAGCCGCTGTTGTTATTATTACCAAGATTTCCAACCAGATAAAAAATGGAAACACATGTGCTTATATATATATATATATATATATATATATATATATATATATATATATATATATGTAACTAGACCATAGTTACTAAAGACAAGTTACTAAAGACACAATTGATAACGGAATACAGTCTGTCAACAAAGACATGGTCAAGGCCAGAACTGAACTGAGTTATTTATAGCTATGATGCAACGGATAGAGCTGGTGTGACTAAAATAGAAGCAAAAGTGATCTAATAACTAGTACAAGGCGACTGTTGAGGTGGGAGGCTATATAAAAGGGGCTGCACGACAGAAGAGGATGGGGGAAAAAGATTTGAAGCCTGAACTGTAGTTACGTGTATTTATTTGTGAGGACTTGTGACAGTGGAGATCTGTTGGTTCATTGTGTTTTATTCTTATGTAGAACATTGATGCATTTCTATGTGTAACATTTCTATTAATACGATTAATAAAGCGATTAATGTAAACCTGCACTTCAGAGTGTATTTATTTAACTAATATGTGTGCCAGGGAAAAGCTAGCACTAGTGACTGCACTCTGTAACATATATATATATATATATATATATATATATATATATATATATATATATATATATATAAAGAAAGAAAGCTGTACAGAAATGATTGTTTTGTTTAGTCTTAAACTAACTTTTTGTTCTGGAATCTACTCCAGAGTTTGTTACAGTCTACCCCCCCCCGCCCACTGAACAAAATGGAATTCATATAGAAAACATAATTTTAACCAGTGTCCGCCCCCTCGTAAAATGTTGTCCAACCCGCCCTTGAAAATATCAAGGAATAAAGTCTTGAAGAAACACTGATCTTCTCCCTTAGTATAACGCTAAAAAAATAAGTATGTAATACATTATGTAATATTATAATACGAAAAATGCTTAGATGTTCTTTAGGTTAATTTTAAAACGCAAATTGAATTTGCCAAGCTATAGTAATGTAAATCAAGAATATACGTGATCTATTCCAACAACAACACAGGTGCTACCAGATCTACATAATTACCATTATTTACAACGTTTGTTTTAAACTGTCATTTACTTAGACCTAGGTCTAATAGTTTAATATTAGTTTATAATTTGTGTACTATCAATTAAGTGCAATACATTTAAACAGCAACAAAGATACAACAAAGGGATAATTTGTTATCATGAATTGTTATTCCATATTAAATTCTCTGTTACTAAATAAAAAAGAGCAAAACACGTATTAGAATATAATTTCTTATTCGTACTTTCGAACATGGAATTGAAAAACAGCCTACCGTGTATGTTTTTATTTAATGTTGTATGTATCAGTCATGTAGCAGTGGGTTTTAGTCAGGGCCTGAAATCGCGAGGCATTCAGCAACATTCGCCATCAAGACGTAATCAACATTACATGGCGGCTGTGTCTAAAAATAGCACGAGTTGGAGACCTATTCAGGTCTTTTTTATTTTCTATCCAAGGCATTTATTCTTAACAGCACTGTACACTTGACTGAACGGTGTCAACAGATTATACATTAGGTATTTGTGGTACTTTAGAGTTGGGGCTAGGATTTGTATAAAACAATCGGTTCCAAAAGTAATTTCTAGCTTCCATGGGACTATGGAATGTTTTTGTTACACATTTTTTATATTAAAATATCGCCTTTTGAATAAATATAAGTAAAAAAGAAAGCTAAGCTAGGTATTTTTATTTCGGATTATTTAAATTGAATCGCCCGTAACGTTGTAAATTTTGCGTTTAGGTTGAATAATATGTAATTAGTATTTGAATAACTCCACCGCTAGTCCACGCTAGGATATTAGGTTGTGTAGTAGATGCCCCTGTCGTCGAGTGTCTAATGTGTCACACTTTTTGATAGTGAGAGTTAAAGTCGTAGCTTAAAGACTACGGGAGTTAAGGGGGGGGGGGGGGGGTGAATCTAGGGGAGTGCAAATGGTGTGGAAATATTAATAAAAAGCTGGTTCTAAGATGCATTACTTTATTACGGGAGCCTGATGTTTTCCCGAAAGAGACTTGGCCAAATGTTGTTTGCCCGAAGGCCGATTTCCCGAATGGACACTTGCCCGAACTGGACAAATGTCGGAATTGACACTTGCCCGAATATGATAAATACGATACACACCAAAATAACCTAATTATTATTAAAATACATGTCTCTAATAGAGTATGATGGTAACATATTTTTACACTTTAAAACGGCTTGAATAACCGTCAACTACATAAAAGGCTAGAGAAAAATGGCGTTATGTACACTGGTTCTTTACTTGAAGGTAAATCCCCTCCCCATTAAAAAGCACCCCAGGAATATCTTAACACAGGTGATGCACACCGCCGACTCTGTAAGGACGTACATTGTTTACACGTAAAGGTTGTCTAGGTATGCTACACGAGTGTAGGCTGGAGATGTGACACACATAACATTCCTTTTATTTATTCACAGGCTGAAGGACATAAAACCAAGCATGAATTTGTCCTTTTATATCGAATGAATTTGTTGCAGATTTGTCAAACCAGTTTTTTTTTATCCCAGTTATGTCAGCTTTAAAAACACGCATCTAAACACAGCTAGATTTTTAGTGATAATATAAATCTTATATTGTGATTGGTACATGCTTCACTGTATTCTTTATTTTATTCTATACATTTCAAAGTGAAGTAGTAAGCAATATATTGTTTAGGATTAGATGAAATTAACAGAACTTAATTTATTTTAAAACCGTAAATAAAATAAAACGTAAACTCACCATTACTTATTGTTTAAAAGAATCAGACCTAGGTATGTCAGCCCAGGTTGAAAGTCAATAAGTCCTTGTCCTGACACACAAACTTGGATGATGTCGTATTGTTGGAGGTAAAAGACACCACCTAATTGACATTTATTTCATACGTTCAGCAATAGTTTAACCTGTTGTGTGAAGCTAACTCCTGTTTAGTCAATAACTAACCAAAATCATTATTGAACTAAGACAGGACGTTCTCTAGGTTAATCAATTATATTACTTTAAAATAAAAATAATTTAGTTAAAATTAGTTTAAAGAACAGCATATTGGATCGATATCAAAAATACTTTGAACTAGGAGATTAAATAAACGTAAATGAACACAAAATAGTTCAGAGTATGTTGTATTGTTTAACCCTGTAAATAATATCTAATATTCATTTCTGAAACGCGTGTGAGATAGAAATTTCTCGTCCAAAAGAGTAGCCTACTTTGTAAAAAAAACAACGAGAGTAACAAACGAAAATATGGTCAACAACTAACCACAGAAATTGACGTAGATGTACAACAATGGGTCGGCGTGGTCTAGCGGTGGAGCGCTACACTGCTAACCCGATAGTTTTGAGTTCGAATCCAGGTTCAAGTTAGTGGTACGTTCTTGCCGTGTTGAGGCCTGCCTGGCGAATGGGAGCTCACCCAACTCTGATGGGTACCTAACTAACGTTAAGGAAAGTAAAGGTGGCTGGGCATAGTGCTTACCACATTATCCCTTTATATGCCGAAGTCAAGCAACATATGAACTCCACTTCATCTGCCCAATGGCAATTTTCTCTCCGTATTTTGAAGTTTTAGTATTGATGGATTTCAATCCCAGAATATTGTTTAACCATAAAATAAAACAGTCACCTGTGTAGGAAGTTTCCTGGCTGTGTGTACAGTTGGCACAAGTTGTGTGAACAGTTCTCAACAAGACACCAGATAACACAGGGCTGTGGGCTGAGTGACGGTGGACGTACTGGAACCACGTCTGGAGATGGGACACATTTAATCAACGATAAACAAGGAATTGTGAACTATTGCAACGATGATTAAATAAATAATTAAAAAAAAACTCAATACATTGCGAAAATGGTTATCCAGCTCTGTAATGCGTCTATGGTTGTATGCTAAACCACTATTAAAGAGGTTTTTCTGAACATTTTATTTAAGTTACTAATTTCAAATTACGTCCAACATTTTTCTATAACCATGAAATAAAGTAATTAATATTAAATTTATTGGAAATCATACGGATGCTTTAAAGTGTTTTACCTGATATGTGAAGTCTGCCGAGTAACGAGTTGTGTTTGGATTAAAGTTGACGTTGCTGTAGATGTAGTAGAGGCCTAGCGGAGAAAAAATAAGTTCATAGCTGAGTAAACATCAGTTTATAGCTAGAGTTTTGTTAGCTCAGGAGCACGATCAAACTAAAACAAACAAAATAAACATAATTTTATAGCTAGAGTTTTGTTAGCACAGGAGCACGATCAAACAAAAGAAAACAACGTGTCATGATGCCTGATGTTTAAAGAAATGAATTAACCAAATATTAAATCAATATCTGTGTGTACACTTCAACCAACCAGAGAACAGAACTTGTATCCCCTCCCGTGTAAGATTCACACCTCTCGTGTGATGAAAGTTTGTCTGTGGTCGGTGGTCTAAATTTAGTATCGAATGACTTGTTGAACTGAACACTGGATCTAAAAATAAAAGAAAGCAAATAATTAACTGGTACGTAATTCATTATCATTATAGCGTTTGGCACTAATTTTAGCCATTGACCCTCTCCCAACACTACAATAAAGATGGAGAATGAATGGATATTCTGATAAAAATTCTTCTGGCAGTAATTTAAAAATTTTTCCTGGTGCACATCACAATTCATGTATTTGAAGTGTAGAAAAAAAAAGTTACAGAAAGTTATTTTGTAATCAACAAGCAGGTAATGTGTCGTACCTGGTGTGTTATCTGTGCCAGGAAATCTTGCAGATGGTAACAGACTTAGGTGGGCTGTCACTGGACTTGATGTGTCGTTCTAAAAAGTAAAGTGTTCTAATACTTTGTGCAATCTTACAGATTAGACAAGTTACATGAATTAGACTAGAGTTACATGAATTAGGCTTGACTTTCTCCAAAAAAATTTATGTTTTAACACTAGCATTGCCCGTCTAATGAACATTACACGTTGCCATTACGAAATGTTTTTCCCTTTTTATTTTTCATTACTTACTCTACTTACATTTTAAATTAGTAATTAAAATTTCTTTTTATTAATGCTTTCTCATAACATATGTAATATGGATATAATCTAATGCAATAGTCAACGTTACCCCTCATGAAAAATAAAGTACCGATAAAATGCTAAGTTCCAGCAAGGAGATCAGCATTTGTAGTATTAACATAACTATACAGTAACGTTTTAGATTCAAGCAGCATAACTAATTAAATATAACCAAGTCTATATAGGGCTACTTCTATCAGTTGACAGAAATTAAAATGTTGTACTTACAATCAAACCGGTTGACGATCGTTTCAAAGAAAAATCCGCAAGGTGATTTACCACACTAAAATGTAACTGAAAAAAATTAGTAATATTTACGATATTAATATTCAGGTATGTTAATCTTTTATTACTACATCTTCATTTAAGCGTGTATATTTGTAGATAATTATTGTTTTCCTAGATAATTTAATATCGGTAAAAACTTAGACTTTTTATGACTTCAAATGTAACTGTTCAAAGTATTAGATTAAGTTGATCTTTTTAAACGCGAACTATTATTTATATTTACAAAAAAAACCCAATTTATTTAAGAAGTAGATCGTTTTACATAGTCTAAAATAGGCTTTGTTAACCGTGTCATGTTTGAACATTTATAATGAAATTAAAACAAGACTTTTATGACTATGTAACTGTTCATAGTATTAGATTAAGTTGATTTTTTTAAACGCGAACTATTATTTATATTTACAAAAAATACAATTTATTTAAGAAGTGGATTGTTTTAAATAGTTTAAAATAGGCTTTGTTCACAGTGTCATGTTTGTACATTTATAATGAAATAAAAATAAAACTAACAGTTCCTTTCCTTTCAAGGCTGGTTATCACCACAGTAATCACTAGTGAAATTATTGAGACAAGACTTGAAACGGTAGACATCCAAGTTGCCAAGCTGTTTCAAACATATCGAAAACATTTCATATGCAGTGATCAAATTAGAGGCTAGATAAAAAAAATAAAATAATCTCAGATTATCATATCATACTCGATGGCTGGATTGTTGTACTGAGATAAAATCTTTCAAAACAAGCAGACATTTCGCACATGCGCACAAACATTCTCTCGGGTATATATAAATACACTACAACAGTTGTCGGTATTGTAGCTGCTATCCTCGATATAATGCTCACAAATGATAAAAAATAAATAAATCACGATATGCAAGCAATACATACTTTTTGATAGAAGGTTAAATGAAATGATATTGTGTTACTCAGAGAAACAATAATAAAAACAAGCAAATTATACCGATATAGTGAACATTTAACAAAATGTAAGTACCTAATCCATGATACCATTTTAAACCTGAAATTTCTATTTTCCGAGTCTCTCGTCTCCTAGCAAATAAAAAAATAAACAAATTTATAATAACGTATTATATAATAGAGATGTTTTTAGTAATTTGTTATAAAAAAAAATTATTTCCAAAACATACTTTCCAAAATATATTGATACTTTTTTTCTGAAACAGGTTTAATTCTGATAAATTGCTGAAAAAAACATAAGCATCACATATCATATCGTTTTTGGCGAATAACTAATTCAGGCTCTCGAAAAGAAATCCTAGTTTGACATTTCTTTCAACAATATGAAAAACACACACTGCTTATTTCAATGTAGTGATACATTTATGCTACACTGAAGAACACTTAAACTGCAAAATAAAGCATTGAGCTATACATAACCTTCATAAATCCTAGAGATGTGTTTGTATGATCCTTTCACTGAGCACTGTACACATAACTTGATTCAAGCAGGAAAAGCACTGAAGCGTTTAATACATTTGCTTTGCTTGATAACCTTCTGGAATGACACATCACTAATGCATAGATTATGTTATATGAAATTAAGTCTGGTTTGGCTTCTATCTTTATTTGGTTATCTAAATACTCTTATACACAGCACAAAAATGCTTGCAGATATTTATTTTGACATACTATTTTTTTCTCTAGCTCGTGTCGCTGTTATCCTCCCCCCACCTGCACGGTATACAACGTTATTTAACATAAAACCTCCGTAGGAGATTGATACATCGACTGATGTATTTTGACAAAATTATAAATTATAGGGTGCCGTCCCTATGTTTTGCCGTGGTTTCAGAAGAAAGTCTGACGCAATATTTTAAGAGGGTTTCATCATTGCGTTACCAAACTTTGTTTTCTAAAACTGAGTTATTTAAATGTAAACAATGCCTTCACTATATTTCTTCTGTCACATTTGTCGGGGCACGGGTTTGCCCACACTACCACCCAGCACAAGGCGTGCTGTATGAAAACCTGGAGTGTATGTTAATCACTGTGCGTAATAGAAAAAAAGAACACACTCTTGCAACCGTCCAGGTGTCAGGGTCGTAGAGGGGCGCTCTCGGCAGCCCCCGATTACACTACCACAGGGCATACGGCCCATTGCTTGGTTTAATCATCAAATGTCGTCTGACATTGTGTCAGTTTTGAGGGTGCTATTAGAAAAGAACGAAGGCGCTATAGTACTCACAGTATAGCCCGGGATGCCAAATTGCACCCTGCCGGTGCGCCGTCGTATGCGTTTTATTCAAGTTAGTGAGTGACTATACTACCCCGTCTTATTCATAGTTTATCGCACTGTTTAAAATTAACGTATATGCCATAGCGCTCAGGGAAAAGCCGGGCGCGCCAAATCGCACCGTGCCGGGGAACCGGCGGACGCACCTGATTCAATTTAGTAAACGAATATTGTAACCCATTCTATTCGTAGCCAATCGCACTCTTTAAAGCTGACATATATGCCATTGCGCTCGCGGAAAAGCCGGGGGCGCCAAATCGCACCCTGCCCGGGCGCCGCCCCTACGAAATTGAAAATATTTTTTTCCCAGCAGAAATCTCCACAGGTGTATTTTCAATATGTTCCCTTCCCTTGCATAGCGATCGGATGACAAGTATAGTAATGCACAAAAAGACAAACAAACAAACTCAAAAACCTATATTCTTTATTTATTTCAGACATTGTTCTCCGGTGGGCACTTGAAATTTCCGATGACTGAAACAAACTGAGCGGAAATGATTTAATCCATCTAGTCGCATGTTTTATTCGATAATGTAGCTTTGAGGAAATATTGACGAGTACTTTCTGCTTTAGCACCTTACATTAGAAATTTACTCAGCCAAATAGAACATAATTTACGTCTTACCAATAATTTGCCATACATTAAATACAAACTGTCGTTGCTGCCAACTATCCTTGTAAATGCTCTCAAGAGCAAATATTCCGGGCAGTGAAAAATTTCCTAGTGACTGGTTGGTCGAATGGATAACTCCCTAAACAATTACCAACTTGAATTAAATTGTTGGATTATGACATTGACAATGACCTGGGTTAATAGAGGCTAAGTGGCTTATTGGGTAGGGACAGCACAGAATATTCAAATCTTTATTTATGTTGACGTTCTGTTATGGTGTGATTATACCCCGTACAATAATATCCAATACTTAACATGATTTTCTATTGTGCTGAGGGCCAATCTACCAAGCTACGAATACACCGCTGTATCAACATTCTGTAGCATGTCTAAAAATACTCAGCAACGTTAGTACTCGTAAGATTTCTATTTAAAACATAAATTTCAAACAAAAGCCTGGTGTAAACATGCATACCTTGAAGTGAATCATCGTTAAGAAATAGCACGATAAATAAAAATTGAATGAAGCTTCTGTAATATTTTTACATTCAACATTTTCTAAAAGATAAAACGAAACATTGGAAAAACAACAACTTGAAGAATCATTTAAGTTTTAAATGTTTATTATCTTTAATACAAAAAAAGATTATAATTTACAAGTATGTCTTGCAAATTTAAATGCATATTTGTTGTCTAACATATAACATCTAATATATTTTAGCACATTCTTAGACACCATCAACCCTTGTTGTACACGTCAAAGAGTTTCATCCATCTCTATAATAACCAACGTTTAAATGAGGATCAACATGTCTACTTATTCGTCTAATAAATTTGCTGCTAAATTATGCAACATCAGACTATCTTAACTAAAAGTGTATGAAAGATTCTTTGATAAAAAAATCATAGTTACCCTTTCAAACCAGGCGGTCAATTGGGCAGATGTAGTAGAGTTCTGAAGTTTGTGTGAGTTGGAAACATGAAGGAATGGTGTGACCAGTTCAATGTCTGGCCGCTTTTAGTTAACCCGACCAGTAAGGTACCAATTTAAGCTGTCTTTCTTTAAGGTTGTCTTTCGTTTTTTTTTACTGACGGGTCACGCCCTCCGGATTCTTTACTCAAACAGCATTTCAATTAACATAATGAACATTTTATGTTTTATTACGTCATTGTAACTGATCTCATTTTATTAGCTTCTCCTGTCTCTGTAGACTAAACTCAAGTGACTAGCCTCAACTCTTATAATCTCATCAAGTTAAGTGACTAGCCACGACTCTTATAATCTCATCAAGTTAAGTGACTAGCTACGACTGTTATTACCTTATTCGTACCATTCACAACTATAATTTTTGTTCTCTGAACTCGACGTTTCTCTTGATCCGCTATGGCAATGAGGCCACAACCCCTCATCTCCCGGCCTGTACACGAACGCCCCACTGCTTCCTGGACAGGTGCACGTATTGTAGGTATAGGATGTCAACCCTTGCCTCGTTCTCTTCTCCGTCCATTCTCCAATAGACATTTGCTTGGGACACCCGTGAGGGTGTGACACGATGATGGTCAACTTGTCCACTTTATTTAGTTGTTTACATCTGTCTTCTACCACAGAACGCGAACTTTTAAATTGCTTACACATCGAGACGAGTTCGTCACCCAGCTTTAAATTACACGTGACACAGGTCATCCAACACCTGTCACACCGAGTGTCAGTGTCCTTGATATCCCACGTGTCAAGACTCACAGTAGGGCTTTTCTCGTCGTCAAATCCAAAGACACAACTGACATACTTGACCTCCTGGTCATCAAACACAACGTGTCTTGCTGTCAACACGTGTATCTTGAACCACACTTTACTTTTGTCTGCGTTGTTGAGACATTTGATGGTACACGAGCATGGCCCCAGACCTTCCTTCTCGGTATACTTGATTACCTGGTACACGAAGCCAGTACCTAGTCTCAGTATACTTGATTACCTGGTACACGAAGCCAGTACCTAGTCTCAGTAACTTACAACCCCTGTTGTTATAAAACGGATATGGATCGCTAGTACCGGGGTAAAACTCTGGTCTTGCTGGACTGATGTATTTTGTCTTAACCTGGACGGTTAATCCACCAATTAGTCTAATTATTTCAATAAATTCCCTATAACGATAAGGCAGAGGCAGATGATTGATGTATAAATTTTTAACATGTTTAAAACTCTTGTGACCTGGATTCTTCCTACAATCTGTAAAATGCTTGTGTATATCAGCTTCTCCTTCGTAGCATACCTCCGATTCATGGTTCCCTGAAGAAATCGAATTTTATATTACATTACATGCTTATTTTTATGTTAAAAGATATTGTTAACGATATTGTTTTAGTAGAGACTAGATTACCAGTTATCCTTGGATTAATGTGGGTTTAGGGGGTTATCCATAAATGACGTCACGTTTGATTGAAGACTTTTATCTTTCGCCTTATCTCCCACAGTCACACAACGTCACAGAAAAACCAGATCCCACATTTAAAAAGACGTCACACATCAAACAACATGCTTTTGTCTTTTAAACACCGATTTCGGCTAAGCATAGGGCTGACCACACTATCCCTTCATATGCTGAAGTCACAGAAATAGATGAACTCTCCTTCACCTGCCAAGTCCAAAGGGTAATTTTACCATTCACATCTAAAAAGATGTCACACCTTAACTTACACGTTTTGTCTTTTAAAAACGTCGATTTCTTTCTATATTTTCTGAACTTAAACCTCATATGAATAATAAATGAATAAATTGTTAATGCTTACGTCAAAATAATAATAATGAATTAGAACCATTCGCGTGTGTTGTGATTTCCCATTGAGTATTTTCTGTGATCGAAATTCAAAACAAAAATACTTAACATCAAAATGTTGTGTTTAGAACCCGTATCACGTACATCACTATCACCTCGGCCAGCTAGTCAGCTTAAGAAAGTAAAATTACGCGAATATTATTCTAAATTAAATTATATCATAATTAGGCAAATTCCATTGCTAAAAAAACAAAGATTTGTATAAAATAATTAAGGCCTAAAATATTTTAGTAAAGAAATTCAATTATTCATTGTGTTATTGCTCTAGATTAGCCTAGATTGTAGATTTAGATTCAAAATGGATTCTCTACTTGTTCACTGACAAACGAAACATGGCTTAAGTCTAGTATATCGGTACCTCCAGATAAATTCATTGTATTCTCGAATCACATTATCTGTGAAGCTAAAAAAGCAAAGATTTATATAAAATATTCAAGGACTAAAATAGTTTAATATAAAGAGACTCAATTATTTATTGTGTTTTTATACTCGTTTTTTTAAACTAATTGATTTTTATACTTGTTTTCTTTTTTGCTATTTTCTCTACGTAATTAACTATTTTACATTTTTACACATAGTGCAGATTAAGCGGTACAGACGAAAAAAACAACAACAATAAACTAACAAGATATACATATACACATTTCTAAGTTTATAGATTGACTTTTAAAAAAAGAAACGAATATAAAAAAAACTTTCTAGAAGCAAGGTTTTAAAGGCACTGAAAATTTGATAACAAAACTTTGGAAGCTTTGGTTGCTAAACTGTGTAAAACATTTCATGAGTAACTAATCTATTTTTTAAAATTTGAATTAAAGTGTCATGTCCCTTATTTGCAAATTATAATGTATTAATTAAAATATAAAATGCATTTGTTCAACAGGTGTTCGCTTACTGCACCATATAAATCCCCGTAGAAATGTGTCTTACTGTCATATTGTAATTAACGAAGACATTTATTACAATTAGCTATCCAATCATCACAGTATGCAACGCTTCCGACCAATATATTAGCATGAATTCTATGCCGCGCTGACCGTAAACCCTACGCAAATCTGAATCAGTCACTTACCTCGATAGAACTCTCCTGTATTGCCCACAATTTTTCGTGAACATTTTGGGTCATCGGGCCCTGTAATGATAGTGTTTGACTTGTTACTTTATTTCCTTTTTACTTTCTCGTATATACGAAGTATTGAGAAAGTCTTGTAATCGTGAAAAAAAAATAAAAAAAAATCGAGATTTTTTTTTACAAATCTCGGCGTTTTACACCTCACTGATACGGAAAAACATAATTTTGCAATCTTGTCCGTATGTGTGTGTGTGTGTGTGTGTGTGTGTGTGTGTGTCTGTCTGTCTGTCTGTCTGTCTGTCTGTCTGTCTGTCTGTCTGTCTGTCTGTCTGTCTGTCTGTCTGTCTGTCTGTCTGTCTGTCTGTCTGTCTGTCTGTCTGTCTGCCTGTCTGTGTGTCTGTGTGTAAACACGATAACTTGAGTACCGTTAAAGCTAGGTTGATGAAATTTCATATATAAGTATTTTATCAAAATCGTAGATCCGTATCAACTTTTGAGCGATTTCCAATAACCGGAAGTGGTACTTTTTCTACTTTGAAAAGCCTATAACTTGAGTACTATTTCAAATAGATAAATGAAATTTGACATGTAAGTAAAAGATCTAAATCTCTACCTTCTCTCAAATTTTGAGTAATTTTCGTTAACCGGAAGTAATAATTTACGCTATTTCCGATTTCTAAAAAAAAAAGCATGTAAATTTATAAAGAACTAATAATATTTCGCACTATTATGCACATTTTGTTTTGGCGTTCGCTTGGTGCGCAATTTTTTTTCTACTAGATTTTATTCTATTTTTAAAAGTTTCACTAAACAAAAATCATGTCTATATTCCGAGTTGCCATCCCACGTAGTGTTATATTAGAAAATTCGAGAAACTTTAGGGGAGATCACTCCCGGTTTATTAAAACATATCGATATATACAAAGGGCAGATAAAGATTAAAGAGTAATGAACCGATTTTCAGTGTTTACATCGTTCATGTAAGGTGGTGCAGAACTGTGTATACAAGAGGAGCATTATCCAACCCCTCCCCCATTTTATTGTACACTCCCGTAATTTTTCCCTGCCACCTCCACAGTCAATTACCTCCGCCAAAAAAAAAAGCAGTAGGAAATTACCTTCTGTTAATTCCCCCCCCCTACGCCCTGTAATTTAGACATAGTGATGGATAGGGATATATTAAAGATAGGTTAGGTTAGGGATATGAGGGTTATAATTTGGGTTAGAGACAGGGTTATAGTTAGCAAGATGATTAGGGAAAGGAATAGGGTAAGGGTAATTGTAAGGGTATGGGTAAGGTAAGTGGCGTAGCGAGGTCGGGTGCCACCCGGTTCGGCACTTCATGGTGTCACCCTCCAGAGGCGTAGCGACCCTTCCCGGGTACAAACTTTCAATTTTTGATTAGCAAACCCCCTTAAAACTTTCGATTTGCACCTCTTAAAAGAAGACTATTTAACACTCGAATTAATCACTTAACTAAGTGGAATTATCATTTTTCTCTAAATATTTTGCTATTTTTTGCCTTGGTGTCACCCTCTTAAATGGTGCGGTACGCCCCCCCCCCTCGCTACGCCTCTGGGTAGGGTTAGGGATAGCGATAAGTATAATACGTCTTATAAAAGGGTTGGGGGTAATTAACCCTAGGGTGACTGACAGGATGTAATTGATGTAGGGGTAAAGACGGGTAAGGGGGAAAAGATATCTCCGAGATGGACAGGCGGGTTGTAATAGCGTATATCCGTTCACAACACTAGTCGATTAAATAAAAAAAATATTTGGTTTAGCGCGAGCTACTTAAACATTCCCATGTTAACCTGCCTACACTAGAATAGCACATATTTTCTAACTCTAGGCTAGCCTTGTAGCATTTAGTAACTCCCAGCAAGCGCCCTGTTTGTCATTTTGTCTGTGATAATCGTATACCCTCTAACTAGTCACGGCTGCGCCAAATAGATACATACCTTCATTTGCTTTCCTTTTTAGAATTCCTTTTTTATTGTTCATAGTTAGTTGTCTAATATTATACTTTGATTGTCTGTAAAAGAACATATCGATATAAAAGAATGACATCGTTTATGTACAACCTGGCTTAATTTAATCACTGCAAACATGGTTTTAAAGTTGGACTTCACAACAGTTCTTTTGGTATTGGATGTGAAATAATAGCTATTATTTTAGTAATAAAAAATGTAAAACAAGAACAGGGACTATTGTAAACGAAAAAAAAAGGTTATTATTTTAAAGAAATAAATAAACACAACAAACACGCAAATAGATAATTGTCAAGGGAAACTACTCTAAAATTTAAAAAAAATGCGTCTGCTCTTTTGTTTAGTTTAAGTTTAAACACTGTTGTTAAAAGTTAAGTCAGTGACATTTCTGATTGCTATGGCCATTTATTGTGATCTATTATTCAATTATCTGTTAAATTTAGTAAAATGCAACACACACAGACACACGGACACACAGACACACAGACACACAGATACACAGACACACACACACACACACACATACATATATATATATATATATATATATATATATATATATATATATATATATATATATATATATATATATATATATATAAACGGCTGTATATTAGTAATCTCTAACGGAAATCACAACACTGAGACAAAATTACCTAACCAAAACGATCCATTAAAATAAACTATTAATGATACTGAACAAGCGATTGGAAAACTTTGCTAGTGAATTATTTTTTTTACAACAGGTGTTGGTAAAAAATGTGTTTTTCATACTTACATCCAATTTACCAAAAACCTAGCAATGTAGAATACACACATGATTATAGAACGAATTATTGGTTTTTTTAAATTTACTTACAGATTTGCCACAGCAGTCAACAAAGCATCGTGTTGCAAACGTGCACCGGATGGATAACGTGTCTCGCCGTGTAACGAATGTTTTCAGGTGAAGCCAGTGTTTCCCAAACGTTTCAACGTAGTTCCCCCTTTTACAGGAAAATTCTCACCCCCGTCCGCTTAACTGCAGGTAGCTGGCTATGAAATCAAATTTTCGTTTCTCCTTTTTGGCTAAGAATTGTTTTTTCGCTCTATATTTCTTTATATCGCTATATCACAATATTTTCAAATCGTAAATTGAAGTAAACAGTGCTGACAATCGATAAACGAGTCGTTTTCTAATGTTTGTATTCTGAATATATTAGCAAACTGCACTGATTCTACAGAATTTTAGCAAAAAAAAAATAAAAAAATAAAATAAAGAGTCTTTTATAAGTTTTATTTTTTATTGGTTGTGTAGAATTCATAGAATTGAAAATCAATTAGTCAAGAAAAACATTTAAATTAGTAGACCTAGATAATATTTGTAATCAGTCATGTTGGCCTGTAAAGCATAATCTTTGTTTACTATGAATTCTATCTCTGAGTTGAAAATTGGCCTAAGATTTTGTCGTGTAATCGACGACCTTTTGTAATCGATCAATTTCCCAGATATATAAAAGTAATGATGCAATTTTAACACAAGTTTGCGTGGCCAATAATGAGGTCTCAAGAGGGCGACAACCGGTTCATTCTTAAAACTTTCGCCGCCCCTATTTTTGTTATTCTTCGGTAGGCCGTATCGCCCACGTTTGGAACCACTGGGTTAAAATCATTCAAGGTTTTCCCGAAAAGCTTTGTCATCCAGATAGGCCAATTGGCTGTCTAAAGCAAGGAACGTCGTGTTATAACTAAGTTGTATAACACCTTTCTGAAACAATTTCTCTACTAAAAACGAAAAAGAGCCCTTTAAGAGTTTTGATGATCGTAAAATATTGTTGCTTGATAACATCAAGTTCGTCCAATTAAAAAAAAATATTCACCAGCGTACCAAGCAGAAAGAAAATTTAAACACACTCGTACCTTTTAACAATTGAAAGTTTAATTCATTTTAAAATGGAAAAAGTTTAAGCTTTAAATTTTAATGTTTATGTTTTTAAGCTCTTTTCTTGTATTTCCTTCTAGTTCACAAAAATGTTTTTTTCCCACGTGTGAGCTGGCCACATACAGTTGTAAATAAAAGAATCATAAACTATTAAAATCGAGTCTCATAAATAAAACTGACGCAACATTTTATACGTGTTTTATTAACGCGTTCCCCATCGCGTATTTTTAGACATGTGGAATACTTTCTAGAGCTGCGTTATTTAAATGTAAACAAGGTTGGCACTATATTTCTCTTGGATCTTAATTGTTGGACGCGGGTATGTTTGCGCTATCCCCCCCCCCCCCAGACACACCAGGGCGTGCTGTAGTAAAAATTTAAGTGTACGTTATTGACCTCAGCAATGATAAGGTAGAAAACCCTCTGACGACCCATGGGCGCTATTGGAAGCCACAGGTTACAATACTGCAGGAGTGCTGCTGTAGTCAAAGACTTATCAACTTAAATATTGCACGCGTGTGACCGTGTGTCGTACTCTACTTCATCATAACAAAAATTACTACATTAGTTTGGGGAAAACATAGCACAATATAAAATATTTTTTTCGTCTTCTTATTTAAGTTAGTCTATTTTGACAGAATAGTGTAATAATACGTAGTTTGTTTTTACAGAGATATTTCTGTAAAGTGAATGTACTGTGGTACGTATTTTAAACAGGAAACATTATCATGACAAAAAAGTAAGCTCTAATACAAAAACATCTGAACAGACTCATTGATTTAATCCAGGCAACAGGCTATTATTGGGACTAATGTCATAATTTTGATGATTCAGACCAACAGTCACACATTAACACCCGAATTCAGACAGACAGTCACACATTAACACCCGAATTTAGACCAACAGTCACACATTAACACCCGAATTCAGACAGACAGTCACACATTAACACCCGAATTCAGACAGACAGTCACACATTCAGATAGGCGGACGTCACGTGACTGACGTGAATGACTTTTTAAATTATCTCAGTTTGCACACCTATACCATGATAGTCGTTGAAGTCTTGTTGGCCCGGTGGCTAAGTTGAATGATGTACTCAACACAAGCTGGCGTTCGGTGTTCAAATCCGGGTCAACAACAGATCAGATATCCAGTATATCTGTGTTAAACAAACGAACAATATGTTTAAGGAAATGGTAATAGAGTTTTTTTCTAATATTTTCACAATGTATCTGTTTTGCTTTCGTAAGCGAAAATAGTAGGATTTAGAATAAGAAATGTTCTAATATTATTTCATTCCAATTGTTTTCTTCGTGATGTATAAATTAAAAAAAGTAATACATTATTCAGTTATGCAAATTCTAAAAAAAAGTTAGTTTATAATTGTTTATTTAACCATTAAACATTACTACTCAATTTTAGGTACACGGATATCGTGTGACTGACATAAATTTGTTTTTTTTAACTCTACCTGCAGACAAAGGAAAAGATGGTCAACAACTAACCACAGAAATGGACGTAGATGTATAACAATGGGAAGGCGTGGCCTAGCAGTGGAGCGCTAGACTGCTAACCCGATAGTTTCGAGTTAGAATCCGGGTTCAAGTTAGTGGAACGTTCTTAAGTTCACCCAATTCTGAAGGGTACCTAACTCACATTAGGGAAAGTAAAGGCGGCTGGACATAATGCTGACCACATTATCCCTTTATATGCCGAGGTCAAGAAACATATGAACTCCACTTCATCTGCCCAATGGGTCGTTTGGTCTAAAGAGAAATCTTTGCTCTTTACTGTATAGCCCAACAATGCCTTTAGATAGCAATTTTCTCTCCGTATTTTGAAGTTTAGTATAGATGTTTTAGATTATGCTTTGACCATAAAATAAAACAGTCATTTGTGTAGGAAGTTTCCTGGCTGTGTGTACAGTTGGCACAAGTTGTGTGAACAGTTCTCAACAAGACACCAGATAACACTAGGCTGTGGGCTGAGTGACGGTGGACGTACTGGAACCACGTCTGGGGATGGGACACATTTAATCAACGATAAACAAGGAATTGTGAACTATTGCTACGATGATTATATGTTGGATTATTGTATCATATTTACATTTGAAATTAATTCTTAAAAATCGCTTAGTAAATATTTCCTGTCATTTCTATACCTTTCGCAATATATTTGAATAATGTGTCTAGTGCTATAGGCAGTCAGTACTTTCCCTAAAATCACATTGAAAATGTAAAGTATTTTCACAAATTAAAGTCACGTCTGGCCAAAAGGTCTAGCTTTTACACACTGTAAAATAATTTACAATGATTTATGAATTCGAATAACAAAACGGATTAGTAACAGCTTTTATCTTTACAGAAATAAAAATTATGTACTTACATTCAAATTAATAGACCTCCGTTTCAATGAAAGATCCGCAGGTTAATTAACCAAAGTAAAATTTAACTGAAATTCGTTAGTTGTCTGTATGAATCAAATAATTAAAAACTGTATTGTTACATAGGTTCATGATCATTTGAATATAAATGATTGTAGACATGATTTCATAAAATGTTTGACCCCCGGAAAACAACTTTACTTTGGGTATAAATTCATATAATTTGGATTATATTTAATTGTTTTATACTACAACTGATTATTTAGCTTTTTAAATATAATTAAACTGTTTTTTTTTCAAATTCAATGGTTTTCAAGTACTTTATTTTAAGGACACTATTTTGAAACTGAAACAAGCATAACTTACAACTGCTTTCGTTTGACTGTTGATTTTCACCACAGTAATTGTGGCAAATATGCTCTAGCGAGTCATACCGCACATAAATAGATATAGCCGCAGCTACAGAATGACTTGTTTGGTCTAGGGTTTGTCTCGTTGGACAAGAGGTCCCTTAATAGTTAATATTGCGTTTATTAATGCTGTGTTATTATTATTGACTGATTGCCGATATTTGGCTCAGTGAAAAGGGTTAAAATTATTATTGAGTAATTAACTCAGTTTCACAATCATTTAGCTTTTATTAATACATTAATTATTGGCATAAGATACAACTTAGAGTAGCCTGGAATGAGCGACTGGTCTGCAGGGCGGCGTGGTCACACTTGCTCACACAGACCTCGGTACTGTCTAAGTGGTTTTAGCCCCAAGCTGGCCGGCTGTAAAATACATGTGACAACTTCCTAACATCTGTGTGATATACACATTCATTCAGACACATACAAGTTTACAATTGTTACCAAGATAATACATTTACATTAGCCTTACATAAGGCCTACAATAAACATTACTAGGAAATATGCTTTCATTCATACATTGTTTTATACTCATTCCATACTTATTAATTAATATTATAACATTACAGCTAATAAAAGTAAGTGTTAATTACCTTCCAAAGAAGCCACACAGTCCTCTACACACGTTGCCAAACGTACGTTTAATTTCTCCGAGGAGAACAAGTGCCGTAGCACCAAAATAATTATAATGTAATAATGGCTAGTGCCTAAGCACAAAAAAAAACGTGTACCTCCGAAGAGGGGAGAAGGTAGAGTGACCGGACTGTAGCGTCCCTACCCTACAGGTCACATGACTTAGGCTCCGCCCTCGTGACCGCAGTCTGAGGTCGAGCCCCGGTCAGCCTTACAATACCGCTGGACTCAGGTCCAGGTGTGTACCGTTACCTGTGGGGTAGCAGGAAGGGGGGAGAGGTGGAGACACCATGATAGATATTTATAATCTATCATAACAGTAATGATCAGTACAATTGTACAAACAGTAATCGAAACTATTGACAGCAAAGTTGTCAAACTGTTAAAAACATATGGAAATATTTCACGATCATTCACCAACTCAGAGTTAAAATACCGATAACATTTTTGGAATCATAAAGTTAGATCAACTCTATCTCTTCTTCATAGCTCTCAGACCTATATAAAACTATCGTGTTGTGGCAACCAACTCACACATATTGAAGTGATAAATGACTGAATAAAATGATATAGTATTAATACCAAATGGCAACTAATAAAAGATCATAACCAATAACATTCTTCAGATTCTAAAAGGTTTCTTTAGACATTCATTCTCATTCACTTTAAATTTTTGTGAGTGGAATAAGGGGCGGACACTGGTTAAAGTGTATATTTTCTTTTTCGTCCGGGGGGAGGGGAAGAAGAGAGAGCAATAACGCCCGGAAGAGATGCCTGAAAGAGGCTGATTTACAGTTCGCAAAAATAATCTTAGTTCTAAGCAAATTACCTAATCCATGATACCATTTTAAACCAGCTTGATACATTCACATCTGATTTACTAACTTTCAGTGGTGTTCTCTGTCTCTCCAAACTGCATAGCAAGAAAAAAAGGGAATAGCAGATGTATAGTAACGTATAATAAAAGGATAAGATAATTTGTTTAGTCCATTCCAAATTGCTTTTACTTTTCCCTTTAAATTTATCTCTCTTTGTTCTGTAGAGGCAAGCAATGTAACTAATTTCATCAACAGTGAGTTATCGTCAGGTTGTGCCTTTCCCCATTGCCATCACACCACCTGGTGTTAGATTTTGGAGGGGGGGGGGTGATTAGGGGGCAAGTTCATTGTAGGGTACCAGTAGCGCGATCTCGTGATTATTAGGGTTAGCAAGTGCGTGTTTTTCTGTACTTCTGTAAAAAGCCGTATGTGTAGATATTACATAATTAGCTTACACATATTTAAAAAAAGGATGTAGATACCACGCTCATTGATTGCCAAATAAAGAACACAATTTAATGTTAAACAGTACCTACCTTAATAATCGTTTATAGACGTGTTTGTAGGATTCTTACACCAAGGACTAGAAATCATGATCTGATTCAAATTGTAAGAATTGTTTATTTGGTTATATGCTGTTTGACGTCAGTTTTCACACAATGTTATTGTTTTGTCCGTGGAAATGTTGTAGAGTCAGTACCATGCCATGCCCCGATAAAACCTATCCCCGAGTAATGTCAGCTATCCATCACAGTCAAGTTTCTCTATGTGGGGAAAACCTGTTCACCTGACATCCGTGTATAAACCATATGATCAACAGACCATGACATGACATCACCAGTGGTATTATATAAGCCTCAACAAACAACAAGCACACAAAACATGACGATGAAGTAGCACGTCTTCAATACACTTACGTATTTTTTATCAGTGTTACCATTAGAAGCATTCCAGACATCTAATAGAAAATTTCATTTGAAAAGTTTTACAAAATCGGCAGATTGTTGGGGGTGGGGGGGGGGGGTGGGATGGGGGGTGGAAATCGTCAAAGGAAAGAGGGTGCAGAGCTGGAACGTTTTAGCAGTTCGCTTGCGTCTATTATGTATTGATACAAAAAAAGTAAAAGGTGGCCCTCGATCGAATAAGGGGTCATCTATAAGTGACGTCACTCTTTTTTGGACTATTTTTACCTCCCTCCCCCTCCCCTCCGTCACACCTCGTTACAAAAAGCCAAACCGCACCCCTTAAATGACGTCACACCTCAGCCTACAACCCCCCCTCCCCCTCATAATTGCAGTTGAATTTTTCTTAAAACATCGATATTTCCCCAAAATCTTGTCTGAACTCTGTCTATATAGAGTATTTTAATCTATTCCTATTACAATTTATTGAAACAGTTTCCTAAAACCCGAAATAACGTCTAAAATTAGTTTTTAACATGGCTTTTTTATAATGCAAAAGTGTTATGTCTCACCATCTGAACCCCCCCCCCCCCCATCTTCCCCCTTATCACAGACCGTCACAAAATTACGGACCCCCTTCCCCCCTACGAGTGTGACGTCATTTATGGACGACCCTTAATACTGTATCTACATAAAGTGGTACATCACGGTTTTAAAATTTTAAGAAGAAACTTTGGTTGGCATGCGGAGAATGTGGAAACGGAAGAATAAACAATTATTATGATTTGTTGTCATCAGCTCTTCGCCGTGGGCCTTTTCTCTGTTTGCATTAACCGTTCACGTTGCGCATTGTTGACGTCATGTTCCAACGGCTGTCCTTATACCGTATCGGCTTTTTAGCTAGGGGTGCCATATGCTCACGTGTGAGGGTGACATAGTGCTCACGTGTGGGGGTGCCATATGCTCACGTGTGAGAGTGCCATAGTGCTCACGTGTGAGGGTGCCATAGTGCTCACGTGTGAGGGTGTCATAGTGCTCACGTGTGAGGGTGCCATAGTGCTCACGTGTGGGGGTGCCACAGTGCTCACGTGTGATGGTTCTTCTGGTAACCCGACCACTGTGATGACAACTTATGCACCTGGTACTGTAGGACCATTGAGTCAAGTAATACCCCTGTCCCACCATGCAAAAGGCCTACTGAACAGATCCCAAGTGCTGAGATAGCCACTGGGTAACTCTGGCAACTACTGAGACCCTGCTACATGGGTGTGGCCATCCAAACGTTTTATTTTATTGCAGAAACTTTCCCAGGAGTATTCTCATAAACTTTTCAAAGTTTCATTACGATCGGATGAAAAGTGTAGTTGTGTACAAAAAGATAAAAGACAGACACATAGACGGAAAAACGAATATATATATATATATATATATATATATATATATATATATATATATATATATATATATATATATATATATATATATGTATATACAAACATAAATACGAACATAGGATACTCATTTCTGGCCAGATAGTGTTTTGAAAAAAAAAACCGGGAGTGATCTCTCCAAACTTTCTCGAATATTTTTGTATTAAACAACTCTGAATATAGACATGATTTTAAGATTAAGATTATATACTTGAATTACTTACATTAAAAAAAAAAGACAAAAGATCGCCGCGGGCCGGATGAGAGGACCTCGTGGGCCTCATCTGGCCCGCGGGCCGTAGTTTGGAGGTTTTACACATATGTGACACACCGCAGGGATGGCCCAATCTACTGACACACCGCAAGGATGGCCCAATCTACTGCCGGTGACACGAGGATGGCCCAATCTACTGATTGGGACACAACGAAGTGATGGCCCAATCTACTGACACACCGCAAGGATGGCCCAATCTACTGCTGGTGACACACCACAAGGATGGCCCAACCTACTGCTGGTGACACAAGGATGGCCCAATCTACTGCTGGTGATACACCACAAGGATGGCCCAACCTACTGCTGATGACACAAGGATGGCCCAATCTACTGCTGGTGACACACCACAAGGATGGCCCAATCTACTGCTGGTGACACAAGGATGGCCCAATCTACTGCTGGTGACACACCACAAGGATGGCCCAATCTACTGCTGGTGACACAAGGATGGCCCAACCTACTGCTGGTGACACACCACAAGGGTTGCCCAATCTACTGCTGGTGACACAAGGATGGCCCAATCTACTGCTGGTGACACATCACAAGGATGGCCCAATCTACTGCTGGTGACACACCGCAAGGGTAATGTTTGGGGCTCACAGTCACCACCTAGGTAGAGGATGACACGGCTAACTGTTGAGCGCTCTATCTACTGCTGGAGATGCTGACTTGTGACGCATTATGCTGAACAGTTGATGTCAACTTGATTCTGAGTTAGACAGGCACATTTTGATTCTCACAAAAATATTTCATCTAGAACGTTTCAATATTTGACAGTTTTGCCATGAACGTTCAACAAAACAAATCTACAAGTGTCGCTGTTGAGGAACTCTACTTCATCTGTTACATGTACAGTATACTCTGTGACGTAACATTCTGTTGTACTTATCTTGTTGTCAATTTAATTCACTCTCTTATAAACTTTTTTTTCTTCTAACAACAAAGGAACTGCTTACATTTCAGGAGCTGATGTAGGCTAAAACATAGGGAAGTAATTTTGAAGAAATTACTGCAACTAACCGATCTTGATGCTAAAATTGACTTAATCTTACCATAGAATGTGGACTATAATTCAAATATTTTAAACTAGTATTTTGCAAGCTGGTTCGTGGACAAGAATTTTTTTATTGATTGATCTTCCCAAAACTTTAACTTTAAAACTATCCTAACTATAACACTGTGGGGATGGCAACTCGGGGTAGATAGACATGATTTTTAATCCATTTATAATTACTTAAACTTTTAAAAATAGAATAGAATCTCGTAGAAAAAAGGCATTGCGCACCAAGTGAACGCCAAAACAAATATGTGTATAATAATATTAGTACTTTATACATTCACATGCGTTTTTTTGAGAAAACTGAAATAGCGTAAATTACTACTTCCAGTCAACGGAAATTACTCAAAATGTGTGACAAGGCAGAAAATAATTTGTTTTACTTACATGTAAACTTTCATTTAACTATTTTAAACAGTACTCAAGTTATAGGCTTTTAAAAATTGAAAGTTGAATAAGTTCCACTTCCGTTTTATCGGAAATCGCTAAATAGTTGATACAGAACTAAACATTTGATATAATATATACATATATATATATACACACACAAACATTCGAATAAGATTGCAAAACTATGTAAAAATCTGTGATTTCTTTTGCACGATTACAGTACTTTCTCTATAGGTTATCGTATACGAGAAAATAAAAATTAAAACATAAATTTAATGAAACAGGGAAACAACTATGTAAATACTTGTCATTCAATTTTTTTTCATTGTTACTTCCCTTTGACCACAAAACGGTTTATTGTAATTTAGAGCTCGCATTATTTATAGCTTAGCTTAGTCCAAAGATGATTATTTCATACAGAGAGTAAAGTTATGAAACCGATATTGTCCCTAATTTATCTTCTTGCTTTAACTGACAAGGTATCGATATCAGAGGCGTAGCGAGGGCGGGGCGGGGATGCGGACCGCACCGGGTGAAACTATTTGGGGGGTGTCACCAATGTAAGCAAAAAGGCAAAACGTACTTAAGAAAAACGCTTTTTTTGCCAGTTCCATTAATAATTAATTAAAGTTAAATAGTCTTTTAAGTACGAATCGACTATTATTACAAGAGGGTAGGGATGATGATACCCAACTGTATTATAAACAGACTAAAGATAAACATCGTTAATAGCCTATACATATATCATATATATTTATATATACACTTGTGACTTGGGGAGGGGGGGTGGGGGTGGGGTGAGACCACAAAGTGCTGCACCAGGTGACACCGGACCTAGCGACGCCACCGATCGATGTTCCAACATAAGTTGAATTGGTGTAACAGTTGTGTTAAACATTGTGTTACATATTTTATTTAAATTGACCAGCAACTTTAAAGTAAAGCCAACTTGCATATCATGCAGTCGATTCGGCAGAGAAAGTTCATGTGTTGGTGTTAAACCCATGACTTAGTACGACATTGAGTCCACACGGAACACCCAGCCGAATTATGTTTCTCCAAACATGTCCAGGTACACTTTAGATCTGTGCATCAAGAAAGGTAATCGAACATGGGAATCAAACTCGTGTCCTTGGGGACAAAATGTGCTTACTCTTTTACTCGACCACGTCGTCCCATTTCTCCAGTTGCTTATTAACGCCCTGCTTTACAGTTTTCATGTTTGATAACTTTGATTCAATGTTTTAAAGTCACACTAGTTGTTCTATTATAGCCGATTTATCAACTTCTACAAAAGTTGTATTATAATATCACAGTCAATGATTGTTAAAGGATCTCAACTCAAATAGAATGAAAAACAATGTTAACACAAATGTCAGTCAATGACAACAATGTTAACATAAATGTCAGTCAATGACAACAATGTTAACATAAATGTCAGTCAATGACAACAATGTTAACACAAATGTCAGTCAATGACAGCATCAAACTATTTTTTCATTTCTATTGGAGCATGTCTAGAAGCTACGAAGTATCTAAATATAGCATGCGATGTGTCAAATTTTTTAAAGTGATTAGAATTTCACCTTTTTCTTATTATCTTATTCAAATTAATCTTACAGGTGTATAGGTATAAAGAATTTGACTTTGTTGTAAAGTTTAAACTTACAACCCATGACAGCCTGGCGAGAACATCGACATCACAACATTGAACATGTGCTTTTTAACAACAACTTAAACATCAACAAAGATTAAAATAACAACAGTAGAAAGATATTTTATTTTACCATTTAAAGTTGTCTAGTGTGAACATTTTGTAAACAAAAACAAACAGTACGAAAATGACATTAATTAAGATAGGTTATATTTTATTTACAATTTACAGGTAATAGCCAGCCAATGAATAGGTGTACAGTGTTTATTCCAGACTTTTTTCTCCGGGGGGGGGGGGGGGGGGGGGGAAATGGGGGCACTCACAATTTTCGGGGGGGGGGGCGGTAGACTTTCTTCGGCGGGGGGGGGGGGGGGGGGCGGACACTGTTAAAAGTATATATTTCTATATAAATTATATAAATTTCATTTCGTTCGGGGGGGGGGGGGGGGGGAGGTAAACATTTTTCGGGGGGGGGGGGGGGGGCTGTAAGAAACTCTGTAGGTGTAGGACAACAATTTGCCGACAAAACTTATAAGCAAATTATTTACAACATTCGAAACAAAAAAACTCTAAAATTCATCAATGTATATGCAAATTAATTTGGTTAAAACGGTTTACATCAATCAAAACATTTGTTTTAATCATTTAAATGTAATAAAATGTTTACAACACATGCAGGTCTTAACACAAACAGTTTAATGACAGTAAAGGTTCCACCATTTTGTTTGTTTACATTGTGTAGACAAGGGGAGAGAACCAACAGTTACATCAGTCTCACCACTCCCCACTATAATTTCCTTCAGAGTTTGATCCACTGTGGGGATGGTAACACGAAAACCTGTCATACTCCGGCCTGTAGACACACGCTCCACTGGAGCCTGGACATGTACATGTTGTGTACCAGTACCTGGTCATGTAGCCATACCTAGCATGTTTGTGTGTCCATTGTCCTACAGAGACCTGTTTAGGACAGCCATGAGGATGTGACACTATAACGGTCAACTTGTTCTCATCATCAAATCCCCCGTATTTGTACCTTACTTCCTTACATAGACCATCAAAGTACTGACACATCTTGTAAAGTTCCTCAACAAACTTTAAGTCACATGTCACGTAACTCAACTTACACCAGTCTCCCTCAATGTCTGCCCCACACATCACCCTCCAGCCATCAAGACTGACCCCAGGAATTTTATTGTCATCAAAACCTAAAACACACCTGGTCTGTCTCGCCTCACTGTCATCAAACACCACGTGTGTGGCTGTCACCACATAAACCTCCCCCCACACTTTGCTGGGTGTGGCTGAGACTTGACACTTGGCACAACGACAAGTTTCCCTTCTGTACTTGTTCACACAATACACCCTCCCAGTCCCTAACCTCATCACGTGACTTCCTCTATCATTATAACATGGATATGGAACTTGAGTGCCTGGGTAAAACTCTGGTCTCTCTAGACTGGTGAATTTAGTCTTTACCTGGACAGTTATGGCTGCCAATGTTTTGATTGTCTCAGACATGAGTTTGCCATGGTAACGTAAGGGGAGACAACTTGCATTGAAATCTTTAAGAGGTATAAAATCTTTGTGACCTGGATTCTTCTTACAGCCAGTAACATGTTTGTGTAGATCAGCTTCTCCTCCATAGCACATCTCAGCTTCATGATTTCCTGCTGAAACAAATAATTTATGTCTCTAGAAAAATAAATGCTATATATAATATTAAATTTTTTAATTTAAATAAACTTCACTTAAGTCATCTAGATGTTAAACCACTACATATATTTAATTGTTTACATTATGTTTGCCTTATACTTTAGTAAATCTTACATGGAAGGAATACACCTGATTCGTCACTCATTATTTGCTTGTTCTGAATTTCACAGCTTGTCACAACTGAAATAATGTAGACATTAAATTTCTATCTTGCAGTAACACATAATGACACAAATGCCAAATAAATAATAGTAAATCATGTAAATTTTACAGATATATTTCCACAGTTTGATTTCTCACTACATCTTTAATATTTAATCGCCCTTTAGTTAATACATTATTGATATTTTTTTAAACAGCCAATGTGAAAAAAGGCCTCTGTACCTACTGTTAAAGATTTTAAATAAAGCTATGATTAATATTATTAAATTTTGTAAACAGTAGACACATGTTTTAACAGTACAGTTTGACAAGAAATAACATAGATGATTTCAGAATTGTAAAATAAATCACCTGACAATTTTAAAGTGAATTTCAATCAACTAATTTTTTACCTGATCTTGGCGACTCCTGTTTTCTATATGCTGTCTGTAGGAATTGCCCCTGGCCAATATAAAATAATCATCATTATATACCAGTAATAATCTTAAAAATTATATAAACATTTTTAGATTTGTATTAATTATACAAAAGTTATGTATAGGAAATTAAAAAGAAAAGTAAGTTTCTAAAATTTTCAACACTTACAATCTGGAGACTCTTAAATGATTCAGCTTGAACCTTGAATACACTACACACCTTTCTGTTCTCAGATAAATGTTGTTACAACAAACCTATAGCTATCAGATCAGAAAAAAATACACCAAAGTTTAACATAATATTTTTTATAATACATATATATTACATAAGGATAATACAATAAACTTTTTACATTATTATTAATAAGATAAAAAAAAAAAAAATCATAGAATTGCTGATTTTTGTTATAAAATGTAGGTTATCAAATAAGCTGTGTACTCGCGTGTTTTTAAAATTTAAAAAATAGCACCAAAAATGAGCTTAAGTTAAAATAAATTGAACTATTTAACATTTATCAGGATTTTAATCACAATTCAAAGAATTAAATATAGCTTACAATATTTACACAGCTCAACCACTTAAAGTTGTCCTTAAATACAATCTCTTTTCTTGCTAGGACAGAATGGCATTTGAACACACAGCAGCCGTAAAAAACTTCAACATCTGAAAGCATACAATTAAGGTTAGAAAATTTTTTAAAAGTATTATAAAGTAAATAAAGTCATGTAATTAAGTTAAGATTGTATTAAGAAATATAACACCTTTACTTATACGAGTAGTTATTCCATTATATATCAATGAATGAAAGATATTTAGCCACAACCTGAATGCTAGGCTGCTAACTCAAAAGTTTTGAGTTTAAATTAAATCCGCATCTAAGTCTAAGACAAAAGAAGTAAAACTACGAATAGTCACTTTCTTATAGAATGCAGATCTTGATTAATGTTCAATAGAAATTAGATTTTTTACAACTTACACTATTTAAAGTTAAGTCTTTTAAAGTGTAAATTCTAGATTCTAGTAGGCCTATAGACTATAGAGCACTATGACTAGATTTTAGATCTAGATCTAAATATAGTCTAGACAATTTATTAATGTAGTTGTCTCAAAGTCAAAGATCTAGAATTTAGAAGTGTTGATTAAGATCTAGATCTAGTTTTAAAGAAGTTTTGTTTAAACTTCAGATTGTAGAGAGAGATAACATCATTACTCTAGGCTAGGAGCCTGGAGTAGTCTAACCTAGATCTAGGATCTCTATCTCTAGTATTCTCTAGACTACTCTAGACTAGACTATCTCTAGATCTATACTACTCACTAGTATTAGTGTCTACTTTAACTAGATCTATCTGCTAGATCTAGTAGATCTATAAATTTTATTTATAAATTCTATATCTATATGTAGAATATAGTCTAGACTATCTAGTACAGTATCTAGATCTAGGTCTGGTCTAAACATCTAGATCTAGATTCTAGATCTCTACTGAGTAAATTACCAAGATTTAGACTATTTTAGTTTAGATTTTAGTTTAGATCTAGATATAGATCTAGATCTAGATCTAGTCAACTAGATTCACAGCTGACCAACAAGATCTAGATCTAGAATCTCTATATAGATCTAGATCTAGCTATCTAATTGATTAATAGTAAAAAAGTATAGGCCTAATTTAATACGTTAGTGCTAACTCTAAGTAGGCCTACCCTACCAGTTTGTAATGTAAGGACAGCGTAGTTACAATTAATATGGTTATAAAATCCTGGGTAAAATCTTAGTTTAGCGTCGTAAATTCGGCCAAAACTAGTAATGTAGGAGAGAGTGCATTAATGAATATGTCATTAAATATGAGTATATTTTCGTATATTTTTATAAAATATTATAAATAATTGAATAATAGATCACCATTTATGGTTAAATCAATTTAAATATCCCGAAATTAATTTTTATCAACCCTGTTCGAGATAGTAAATTTGCTATTAAAAACAGCAGCCATCTTAAGAAAATGTTATTTAGAGTAGCTTCCCTTTCATTTCTATTCGTATGAAAATGTATTTAAATATGATTGTCTTGTTGTATAGTCCGTATTACAAAGCATTTTTTTTAATTCTGCTCTTTAAAAACTGAATTTCCTAACAAACAACTTTATTAATTCTAGAAGCATTGTGAGATGCAGCTTGTATCCATGTTTTAAATCATGTTTTTTTTTTACAAATGTTTATTTGATCTTACTATTACTAGACTCTTTCTATATAGTTTGCGTTTTTTCTTATTATTTGAATGTTCACTATTTTTATTTCAGGTTTTTCTTTTCATCAATTAGTGATTCTATCGTAACTTATGACATTTTTTACTTCTCTTTACCTTAATTAAACCCCAACCTCCGTCATATTTTTGTTGTCAATGTCACAACAAGTCATAAGGGGTCATCCATAAATGACGTCACACTCGTAGGGGGGAGGGGGGTCCGTAATTTTGTGACGATGTGTGATGAGGGGGAGGGGGGGGGGAGTTTTCAGATGTTGCGACGTCACATGTTTGCATTATAAAAAAAGCAATGTTAGAAAACTAATTTTAGACGTTATTTCGCGTTTTAGATAACTGTTTTAATAAATTGTAATAGTTTAGACAAGATTTTGGAAAAAATATCGATGTTTTGAAAAAATTCAACTGCAATTTTGAGGGGGGTTGTAGGTTGAGGTGTGACGTCATTTTAGGGGGGGGGGGTCTGGCTTTTTGTGACGACGTGTGACGGAGGGGAGGGGGGAAGGTAAAAATCGTCAAAAAAGCGTGACGTCATTTATGGATGACCCCTAATGTAAAAAATTACGCTTCGCTCTGCCTTATCTAAGATCTCTAGCCATAATTTTGACAACAATAAATGTTTGTCATCATTTATATATACAGAGAGACAAAATGTATTATCCACCAGCTTCCCTCTTAAAACATCATCTAAAATAATCAGCCACTCCACCCCTTAAGTGCGTGTTGTCATTATGGTCGATCGTAAGTCTCCACCTGCCAGACACATTTTGGTTATCCTTTGTTGTCAAAATGTCAATATCAAGTACCCAAGTGAGTGATATGGGGTTGTCCATAAATGATGTCACATATGATTTGCTACGGGAGTGAGTGAAGATTTGTGACGTCAACTCAGGCGGCTCCGCAATTTATGACGTGTCGGTCTCATGGAAGGAGGTGAACGGGGAAAAATACCTAGGTGGTTGATGGAGAACCTCTATAATGCTTTGTTCAATCAAAATAACGATAAATAAGCATTAGTATACGTATACCTTGCTTAAAACGAATCATCACAAATGTTGCAAGCCTGCTAGTTTAAGACATTTGGCAAAACGGCCTTAACTTAACTCATTATCCCCGTCAAAAAGGCTTGCCACCAAATGCCTGCCGACGAATAAGCCGCGTCTAATGCGGGGCGTTAGGAATACGGTCATTAGCATGGGCCGCATTAGAGCACCAGTAGGCTATCGCGCTTTGTAAGATGACGTAAATACTTAAATTCAATTTCGCTAAACTGCGCGAAAATTTAGTAATATTCCATCGTTTGAAGACATTTATTTTCTTGGACTTAAATTGAAATATCATGTTGACTGTCTGGCTCTTAATTTCCGAATATCACTTTTAATGTATCAAGATTCAGAACTATAATTTACTTTAATATAAGTGTCTTTTTATCGTTTAGTGTGCTTTTTATAAAGCGCAGAGCAGCTTCAAAATCGGACGGCCATCCTGTTTTCACCAAGCTTCTTTTGGAGCTTAATATGGGTAGTCTAGTTCTATACGGTGAGAGCTTAATACCTTTTTAAAGGGCCGAATGTCTCAAGACAGCAAGCTTGCAGAAATAACTAGGACGTTTAAATGGACGAGTGATAGGTGTGTTAGGGGCTGTTTAATGAACATCAACTTATGTAATCAAATTAAACGTCGCATAAGCCTCAAAAAGGCAGTGCTTGTTGTTTTTTTTTAAATATAAAATTAGCCTAACGGTCGGCGGTACCGGTACATGACGTCACGTGCGAGCGTTAACTCGGTGACGATGTACTAAGTGGGGGAAGAAAAAGGTGGGGTTCAAGAAATGCGACTCAGCAAGCTTTTTACATTTCTTGACCCTTCTTAATAGTTCTATCGTTCCCACTGAGAAAATGGATCACCAATGAATGACGCGTCATACTTCTACAGCTGGTCTTTCTCCCACAAACATCCCCTGTTTTCACGAGAAAAAAAAAACCTGACCCGTCTCCAAAATCACATCGCTGAGTTCTACTCAACCTCTCCCCACCACAAATCACAATTTCTATCTGAAACAATATGTTCATATGTTTGTTCTGTAATAATGCACGCTGTCATTACTATCTTAAGAGCGACGTCATTCATGAGCGATCTCATATTGATTTGATTACTGCAAATAAAGTGTTCAAAGTTCGACCTCCCAACAATTGTTGTGGTCTTGGATGCACACTATTAAGTCTGAAAAGGTCTATTAGTCATTAACCATGTCAACTATATTGAAAAAGAAAAAATTACTATACAGGGGGGTCATCCATAAATGACGTCACGCTTTTTTGGACGATTTTTACCTCCCCCCTCCCCTCCGTCACACGTCGTCACAAAAAGCCAGACCCCCCCCCCCCCTAAAATGACGTCACACCTCAGCCTACAACCTCCCTAAAATTGCAGTTGAATTTTTTTTAAACAGCTATATTTTTCCCAAAATCTTGTCTGAACTCTGTCAAAATAGAGTATTTTAATCAATTGTTACTACAATGTATTAAAACAGTTTTCTAAAACGCAAAATAACGTCTAAAATTCGTTTTCTAACATTGCTTTTTTATAATGCAAAAGTGTGACGTGGCACCATCTGAACCCCCCCCCCCCCCTCCCTCCTCCTCATCACACACCGTCACAAAATTACGGACCCCCCTTCCCCCCTACGAGTGTGAAGTCATTTATTGGCGACCCCCAGGCATATATTAAAACAATACTAAACAATCATATTAAACCACAAAATCAACACAAAAGACATGCGAATAGACTATTTTTCAAGGGAAACTACTCTATTATTGTTTTTGAAACATGGCCGCTGCTTGTATTTACTCATTGTTGTCTCGAACGGGGTAGTTTAAAGTTTATTCCAGGATATTTATGACTGGTTTGGTCTTGGATTGTGATTTGTTATTCAATTATCTGTTATATTATGTAAAATATGACATAAATATGGCCAAATGAAAGAAATATTCATTAGTTACCTTCATCACTCATTACTAGCTACGTTGGAATTTACGACGCTAAACTAAGATTTTACCAAATCCTGTCTGTCTGTTTTTTCGGACTTTACTAAAGATTGGATGTATTTGATGTTTTAAAATTTCCGTTACTAAATTAAAAAAAAAAAAAAACGTGTAATGGCGACATAAACAATGGCATCCTGCTATTCGATAGGCTGCCATAAATTTTATTGTACACATTGTAAGCTAATAAAAGAAAAACAAGGTCATGGGGTTTAAATTTGCGTATTATTTAAAAACTGTACCTGCAAAGTTTTGTAAACAAGTGATTATCGATCACGGAGTTACTGTACAGCCAATCTTACAAAAGTGAAACATCCGGTTATAACTTAGGCTTGATGAAAATAAATAGAAATGTAGTCTTAAACTCAACAAATTAGTTTCAAGTTCTCTGGATTTGCAACTTTTAAAGCATTTATTCAAAAAATATAAAATTTCTAAATTAATTTTAGGCTTAAGTTTTTAATTTTTTTTTACGGTCTAAATCTAAAAAAGCACGTTTTTATTCCATGTCAACAACATGATGGAAGGATTTTTGTCAACTCACTCGCCTCCATTGACAAGCTTAGTTAGCGTTTAACGAGATTATACACACATATATTTTTCTATATGTTTCGTCATTTTAATAATATGCATACTTATATTCTTATAACACAAAAACCCATACTATGACGTAATATAACTTGATGTTAGTGTTTTTAGTAGTTAAAAAATTTCATTAATAAATTGGAGTTAGAACTTTCCTTTCCCTTACAATAACTACATAAACTTATAATTCACCTCATAGAAACTACATTTGTATCCACGAACAAAAATCATAACAAGCGTCGCAAAAATCAGTAAAAAAAAAACACTACCCACTATGTTAAGTGCTTAGCTAATAAATCCCAATTCTAATTGCTTCATATTTAGTAATAGACAATTTATGTATGATGTAAATAATTAAAAACAAATAAATTTCAGTTTATCTACTTGAATAAGGCCTATTTTTTTTAAAGTCAGCAATAATTTACAATAAAATCCACTACATTAATAAAACTAAGTAGAGAAATAATAAGCACTTACCATCAGCAACAGTTCGTCTAGGGCAATGATTAATTGGAATGGCGATTGCTCATCAAGTTATTTCTAGTACCACATAAATTTCGGGTTTATGAGGTTTTCCAGATCTTATTTAATATGTCTAGGACATTACCGTTTAGCAGGTACCTGATTACAGAGTTTCTTCCAGGCTTCTCTTCCGCCCCCCCCCCCGAACGAAATGAAATTTATATAATTTATATAGAAAATATATACCGCCCCCGCTCCCCCGAAAAATTCAAGTGCCACCCCGGAGAAAAAAGTCTCAAAGACACACTGATTACAATTCATAAAGGTGCAGACATAGCAAACATTATACCTCAAATAAGTTACTAAAATGAATAAACAGTTTTAAATATTTTTAAAAATATTTTATTTATGTTTAAGTTTAAAGCTCCATTCTTTTTTATAACAGAACATATAAGAAAAGCATGGGTCTCTTCCTAAATATTAGTAAAGGTATCCATTAGATACTAAAGCGGCCCACGCTTTTCTTTATAGTTATTAAAATAGTAGTTTATAATTTATTTTCTAATTTTTAGTGCATTAGTACATAAAAGCTTGTTATTAAAACGTTTTTTATGAATTTTTTTACAAGCTTTTATTTAACTCACTTCCTCGTCAGTTTGTCGTCAGTCTAGATCGAAAGGGCCGAGCGAAATTACAGGCACTTCTAACTGACAGATACGATTCCTAGATGGTAGATGGATCAAGACATGAAGACAATGCATCATGACATTCAATTTGCATTAATTAGTTGCCTGATTAATTTCTTATGAATTAATTAAAACGAGCCGACCCGCGGCATATCATACGCCGCTATTTAGTTGTTTTATTTTCTACTTTTCAGTAATATATAATTTGTTAATTCGACGGTACCAATGCTGCCACTGAAAATATTTGCTTTAAAACACTATCAGTAGGTCGTTAAGAACGATACTACCCCCACCCTCCTTTCCCCCAACCCCTACCCTACACCCCCCCCCCCCCCCCCGTGAAAGCAGCTTCCTCTTAGTTACCTCCCCTAAGTTTAAAATCGTTTCAAACGAAATTATCTGCCCCGTCACTAAACCCGTCTATACATTTGTAAACATTTAGCGTGAACCACAGCTCACCAGACCATATAGGGGTGGGGGTGGTAGGGAGCGCACTTACAGCTTGTTTTCTAGCGTCTCCAAGAAGATAATTTTATATATATGTTAGGGGTTCTTCGTGATATAGATATCTTATATCCCACTTCTACACCAAAAATGTTAGGGGGATTTAAACCGAAGAGGTGATGGTATTCACTCATCCGTGCACCTTTGCGTGGTGACAAAGGGGTCTAATAAGACCTGAGCAAACTAATTAAAATCTAAACAACACCAATATTAAACTGAAAATAAAACATAGTAAACACACATAATATGCATTTATTTATCTTTGTTTGACGTCACAAAGGTTTATATGTTAAAAGCAAAGACACAATACAAATAAGACCTGGCCAGTCTTTCATATTCAAGAAAACATCACTTGAATTTCTAATACAAGTCAAAAAGACAAAAATAATCAAACTTACATTTCAATGCAGAATTAGTCACCGTGGTAACTGACATTAATTCATAGAAAACACATATATAAGTGTGAATAGCAAATCTACATTTACACAACTCAGAATTCACACATGTCATATCCTCTAGTCCTAACTTAAATACTTGCACTGCTTATGTAATCTCAGAATCACACTTGTCAAAGTTATTCTTTCTAGTCCTAATTTCACTTGTACTGCTATGTAATCTCAAAATCAAAAACGTAAATGTCATCGTCTCTAGTTCTAACTTTACTACTTGCACTGTTATGTAATCCCAGAATCACACGGGAAAATGTTATCATCACTAGTTCTGATTCCACTAAGCAAACACGGTTTGAATCCTTCTATGAATACTCATCAGTACTCACAACAATCTGGCTTGACACTCAAGCGGCAGGGAGATTTCCAGCCACCGGAATACAACATTGGGCCACTGGTACAAACATTGGGCCACAAAGATAATGGCCATTGGAACGAAGAACATATCTACACGGCAGGAAGATTTCCAGCCACTGGAATAAACATTTAGCCACTGGTACCACATCGGCCACATGTATAAACACCAGGTCACACATGTAATATCTGGAACGAAACACATATGTACAGCAACAAAACATCGGCTAGGCCAATAAGCCAGCCTTAGTGGCCAGCCCTAAAGGCTGCCACCATCCGAGGCCTAGACCATCGTGTCTAGCCTATGTGTCTGTCAGACAGAGAGAGACCTCAACATAGTCGCCCTTCCTCATATATAGGTTAGTCTCACCCCCCTTATCATCTCCCTAGAGCTACAGGGTCGCGAGTTGGGCTCCACACCATCCCTCGGCGTTCGAGATAACACCGGTCACTATGCACCCATGCGTTTCACACCCGATAATTGACCGCTATAGATCTTCCCGTTGTCTCAGGGCTAACGATCGTGTCATACACCGCTTGAGCTAACGTACGGCCACACGGCACTTCCGCCGCGTTTCACACCTAACAACTGACCACCACAGGTCCCTACGCTGCTCGCGTCTAACTATCCGGCCCAGGCGATAATAAGTCCCTAAGGTCATCGGAATCGTTTCTGACGTCCACCTGCAGATCATGAGTCATGATCCAACCGTGACGTCCAGCGGCATGCCCGGACTCAACTTTAGACATAAATCACCTCGGGTGTCTTCCCATCATTACGTGCCACTCATGCACCTGCATAGAGCTCGCAGCCCTTAACGACCAGAGTGAGCCGATAACATTTTAATTAAAATTTAGATTTCCCCGGCCTGCTCATCCCCAATATCTTAGATTAACCCCTTGGGTTTCTGTAACTAGTCCTAGTCACCTAAACCCCTTTAATAAGCACCCAAGTTACCATTTCACTTAAAAATAAACAATATAGTACAAGCCAACATGCTTACTTAAGAATCAACAATTTGGTACCAGCCAACATGCTTCCCCCGCAAAAATGATTGCGTCCCCGCAATCAACTTAACCATGGCAACTAATTGAGATAAACATTCTACCTTACTGTTCACCTACTGACACAACACATACCTCTAATTTACAGTAAAGGCCACTGAAGGCAAAAAACATCAATGAGCATACTGAAATGTCTCAAAAATGAACATCTACTGAAATCAGGTATAAACACGTACTTATCTTTAAAGGGTAGTTAACCAAAATGGACAAATCACGCCTTACGACTACAAATAAATGACCATCAATAAAGATAAATACCAGTCAGTCACACATAATTTTATACCACAAGGCCTGATAATGTACATCCAATACCAATATCAGCCAAGTCTTCCCAGTAATAAAATTACGTAACAGCATGTTTCATCTACAATAATTACTATTCAACGAATACCATAGTTGCCAATAATACGTTCAACACCATTAAAACTTACAAAGGTTGCATGTTAACTGGCTACCCAAATTATTCTTTAAAAATGGTCTAAAAATAGTACTGTCAGTGCTAATAAAATGTGTTACATTAGCACAATGTGTTCATCAGGAACACACAAAAATAACAGTAATCACACAAAAATTCTTACAGTAATTTAAACGTATTTTACACGTTCCAAAAGTTAAAAATGCAAATAAAAAAGCAATAACATAAAACATTATGCTGAGGTAAACCATTATATACTCAACATATTTAAAAACCAATTTTTAAAAATCTTAATTTAGTTTGCTCAAGCACGGATCCCACTCGTTGCTACCAAATGTTAGGGGTTCTTCGTGATATAGATATCTTATATCCCACTTCTACACCAAAAATGTTAGGGGGATTTAAACCGAAGAGGTGATGGTATTCACTCATCCGTGCACCTTTGCGTGGTGACAAAGGGGTCTAATAAGACCTGAGCAAACTAATTAAAATCTAAACAACACCAATATTAAACTGAAAATAAAACATAGTAAACACACATAATATGCATTTATTTATCTTTGTTTGACGTCACAAAGGTTTATATGTTAAAAGCAAAGACACAATACAAATAAGACCTGGCCAGTCTTTCATATTCAAGAAAACATCACTTGAATTTCTAATACAAGTCAAAAAGACAAAAATAATCAAACTTACATTTCAATGCAGAATTAGTCACCGTGGTAACTGACATTAATTCATAGAAAACACATATATAAGTGTGAATAGCAAATCTACATTTACACAACTCAGAATTCACACATGTCATATCCTCTAGTCCTAACTTAAATACTTGCACTGCTTATGTAATCTCAGAATCACACTTGTCAAAGTTATTCTTTCTAGTCCTAATTTCACTTGTACTGCTATGTAATCTCAAAATCAAAAACGTAAATGTCATCGTCTCTAGTTCTAACTTTACTACTTGCACTGTTATGTAATCCCAGAATCACACGGGAAAATGTTATCATCACTAGTTCTGATTCCACTAAGCAAACACGGTTTGAATCCTTCTATGAATACTCATCAGTACTCACAACAATCTGGCTTGACACTCAAGCGGCAGGGAGATTTCCAGCCACCGGAATACAACATTGGGCCACTGGTACAAACATTGGGCCACAAAGATAATGGCCATTGGAACGAAGAACATATCTACACGGCAGGAAGATTTCCAGCCACTGGAATAAACATTTAGCCACTGGTACCACATCGGCCACATGTATAAACACCAGGTCACACATGTAATATCTGGAACGAAACACATATGTACAGCAACAAAACATCGGCTAGGCCAATAAGCCAGCCTTAGTGGCCAGCCCTAAAGGCTGCCACCATCCGAGGCCTAGACCATCGTGTCTAGCCTATGTGTCTGTCAGACAGAGAGAGACCTCAACATAGTCGCCCTTCCTCATATATAGGTTAGTCTCACCCCCCTTATCATCTCCCTAGAGCTATAGGGTCGCGAGTTGGGCTCCACACCATCCCTCGGCGTTCGAGATAACACCGGTCACTATGCACCCATGCGTTTCACACCCGATAATTGACCGCTATAGATCTTCCCGTTGTCTCAGGGCTAACGATCGTGTCATACACCGCTTGAGCTAACGTACGGCCACACGGCACTCCCGCCGCGTTTCACACCTAACAACTGACCACCACAGGTCCCTACGCTGCTCGCGTCTAACTATCCGGCCCAGGCGATAATAAGTCCCTAAGGTCATCGGAATCGTTTCTGACGTCCACCTGCAGATCATGAGTCATGATCCAACCGTGACGTCCAGCGGCATGCCCGGACTCAACTTTAGACATAAATCACCTCGGGTGTCTTCCCATCATTACGTGCCACTCATGCACCTGCATAGAGCTCGCAGCCCTTAACGACCAGAGTGAGCCGATAACATTTTAATTAAAATTTAGATTTCCCCGGCCTGCTCATCCCCAATATCTTAGATTAACCCCTTGGGTTTCTGTAACTAGTCCTAGTCACCTAAACCCCTTTAATAAGCACCCAAGTTACCATTTCACTTAAAAATAAACAATATAGTACAAGCCAACATGCTTACTTAAGAATCAACAATTTGGTACCAGCCAACATATAGATGTTGACCAAATTAGTAGGCAGTCTTATCCAACTACTCCTTTTGCTAGAAAATTCTCTCGCTCTCTCTCCCCCCACCCTTTAACTTCTGATAACTGCAGGTAGCTGTCTTTGAAATCAAACTCCCGTTCCTCACTTTTGGCTAAGATATTTAACGAATGATTTTGAAATCCTTCAATATTATCATCGAAATATTTTCAAATCGAAAATTGAACTAATTAATCGATTAATGAGTCGTCTTCTAATGTTTGTAAACATTCCCATCCTCCTACATATAATTTCTTCGTACATTTTTGTAAAAAAATTATAGAAAGTAATTTTATAAACTTTTATAAAAGTTTTATTTTTTATCGCTTTTGTAGAATTTATAGTGGATAGAATTTAAAATTAATTAGTCAAGGAAGACCTTGAAATTTAAGTAATCATGCATGATGGCCTATTAAGCATCACATTGATGTACTATAAATTATAGGTCTGAGTTCAAGACTGTACTAAGGTTGCTTGTATAATCTACAACCTTTTTGTAATCGATCAAGTTCCCAGATAAATAAAAGTAATGATGTAATTTTGACACAACCAATAAAAAAATTCTCGGGAGGCCGACAACTGATTCCTTCTTAAAACTTTCACCACCTCCATTGTTTTAACCACACACGTCCCCCAAATGTCTTCTATCGCTCCCCCACGATCATTTAAACGCCCACCTGTAGGCCCTATTACCTACTTTGTGAATCACTGGGTGCAAAGATTTTTCGGTAAAACCTTGAATGAGTCAAGGTTTTCCCGTAAAAACTTTGTTGTCCAGTTAAGCCTATTGGCTGTCTAAAGAAAGGAGCGTTGTTTTATCTCGATCTATACTAGTCTAAAAATAAACATTTACCACTCAGGGGCAACAAAGGAACTTGACATTAAAATTATAGACCTCGTTTAACGGAATAAAATAAAAACCATTTTGACGATTCTCTAACAGTATCCCTTTAAGGTTATTTTATTCTTTACACCTGGTCAACGCTAACTTTTGTTTAGTTTCATTTCAGTCATCATCACACGTCGTAAAGTCTAGAATTAAAGGGATTTTTAAAATTTTTCTTTGTCAGACGAATACCAAACTATTTTCAGCCCTTGTGACGTTTTATTTATTAATTCACAAGTAGCTATATATATATATATATATATATATATATATATATATAGAGAGAGAGAGAGAGAGAGAGAGAGAGAGAGAGAGAGAGGGAGAGAGAGAGAGAGAGAGAGGGGGGGAGGCTATATTAGTAGACTGTCTCACTAACTTTTAAATCAAACTTTTTCTAATGTAGATCTTGTAACTACACTAGTTACATTGCAAAGCAGGCTATATCTTTGCATAAACATAGCAAGGTCTATATCTAAATTGTAATAGTAAACCTATGCTCAACTGCAATATCGTCAAACCACGAAATGTAATTTATTTTATTTATCAATTTAAATTTCTTCATTGAGCAACACCAGTTCTATTTCCCCTACAATCAAACACACACCGTACAGGCAAAATTCTTTGAAGAAAAACAACAAAATCCATAGCTCAAAAAGCTGCTAGATTTGTAGTGGTCTTTCATAATGTACTGTACTTTGTGTCATTGGTTACGGGCCCAAAATATTTTTTTTAATGTAGAATAAATATTTGTTTGTGATATTGGCAGAACGTTTATCCTGTTCTATTCTGTATCCTACACATAATTAAAAAGAATAAAGTACTAGAACTTTGGCTTATGTAGGTTTACTAGTTTTTGTCTTCACTAGAAATGTGATAGTAAACTTGTATACTTTGAATTATCTCCCCTGAGTAAGTTTTATAATAGGTTTTGAAAAAACCATGCCAAAATTCTGACGATGCTGGCGTAGCCTACACTGACGCAGTGTTGTTCCTTTCAGGTTTCTTTCCGAGCGGACTCCTATTACACCCCATGTTTCTTAAACTCGCAAGTATCGAATAGAAAAATGTATCGTTTGTGAAATTCCTAACCGTGCATTCAACACCTCAGACACTTGCCAGCACTAATGAGCAGATTTTAATTTACTTGCACAGTATTTGATGAATCTAATTCACAAAACAAGGAAGATCTGATTACTTTTACAATTATTTAGAAAAGGTTACTTATTAGTAAATGAATCAACTGAACATTATTTACAGTCAATTACAATTAATAAATGACGTCATTTTGGGGTGAGGGTCCGGTTTTTTTAAGTCGTATAAAAACATGACGTCATTTGTGAATGGCCCGTAAATGATAAGGTTATTCGACGCGTGAGCTCGTGAGCTGGACACATACAATCCAGTATAATCCAGTATAAATCCTTCCGATTTTATTTGGCGATAAAGCGTCTCCCGCCCCCGTATAGAAAAAACTGGAAAGCGTTTTTTGCCGGTCACTGTTTCTTAAGGGTATATGTTTTACAGTCTCACAATCTAGGTAGAAAACAGTTGAATCAGTATGTAAAGTCTTGTAGCCGTTACATCTCTTAACTTTGCCTGTTTATAATTCAAAACTGCAGCTTAAAATGAGCTTTTAATTTTTTCTACCCCTTTTGGCGCCCCTAGGTTCGGCGGCCGCCCAGCCCCCCACCCCTTTAGCTACGCCTCTGCATGTGAGAACCTCTCTCTCTCTCTTTCTGTCGGCAACATATTTCCCGAGGCTATGAGATAAGTATCTTCAGCAACATGTGGAGAACTTAAAAATACAAACTTAAGTTGAAAATAATGTGTTGGATATATTAAATGTATAAACTAAATTTTATTTAAAGAAGGAGAAAAAAAGAAAACCATATTCGAATGTAGAAACACATTTTTAATCATGCAACCGAAAAAAAGTGTTAATGGTTGTTACAAGAACAAAAAAACAAACAAAAAAAAAGACAAAAAAAAAAAACCAAAACCAAACAACTATGACGTCATAAGTCACAGGTTTAAACTACGGAAAGTACACAACACTATACGATTAACATGTAGAGCAAAATTTGTAATGTATAATTTCCTTCACCAATTTAATAGATAAATAGATCTAGTTCTATTTTATTAACACGTAGCCTATTTTTTTTGGTGAGTAAAATAACCTATGTTGACATAATTACCATGACAGCATTTTAAAAATAGGGAACATCGGAACACAGGGAAACGTAAATTTTGTACCTTTTGTGTTATGCCGGCTAGGAAACAAACTGGGGCTCTTGGTCTTTATATTAACTTGTAGGATAATTTTTAAATTCTTTTTCTCCTAGGTATCTGAGTAAGCTAGATAATTATATGTGGTCTCTAATGGTGTATTTGAAGTATCAGAATATTTGATTTTAAAATAATGTAAGGATTGTAAGTCAAGCAAAGTAATAATATGCATATAATTTAGAAGACATTTAATTTATTTTGATTGTTAAAGCTTAAATACTCAATATTTCATCATATGTTAAATAACCTTAAAACGATTACATAAAATTATAAAAAAATATTACTTATCTCCACTAGAATACAAGGTTGCTGATAAAGACATTATTCAAGTCTTGACACTCCCACGTTTAATGAAGGGAGCCGCCATTTTGTTTGTTTACATTAGACAAGGGGAGAGAACCAACAGTTACATTAGACAAGGCGAGATAACCAACAGTTACAGATGGGTCACTAATTCTCCACTATAATTCTTCCCAGTTTGATCCACTGTGTTGATGGCCCCACAGCCTGCCATATCTCAACATATAGACAAACGCTCCACTGGAGCCAGGACATGTACATGTTGTGTACGTGTACTTGTACCAACCTTCCCTCTTATGTTCGCTTGTCCATTGTCCTACAGAGACCTGTTTAGGACAGCCATGAGGATGTGACACTATAACGGTCAACTTGTCACTATCAATAAATCTCATGTATTTATCCTTGACTTTCTCTCGTAGATCATCAAAGTTGCGCCACATCTTGTCAAGTTTATCAACCATGCCTAAGTCACATGACACACATGTAAACCAACACCAGTCTCCCCCAATGTCTTTTCTCACCACCCCCCAGCCATCAAGACTGACCCCAGGACTTTTATTGTTATCAAAACCTACAACACACCTGGTCTGTCTCGCCTCACTCTCATCAAACACCACGTGTGTGGCTGTCGCTACACGAACCTCCCCCCACACTTTGCTGGGTGTGTCCGAGTGTTGACACTTGCCACATGGACAAGTGCCCTTGTTGTCACTCTCTGTGTACTTGATCACATCATACACCCTCCCCGTCCCTGTCTTCAACACGTCACTTCCTCTGGTTTCATAAAATGGATACTGACCACTGAAGCATGGAACAGACTTTGGTCTCTCTAGACTGGTGTACTTGACCTTTATCAGGACCGTTAGGGCAGACAAAGCTTTGATTACCTCCAACATGATGACGTCACGGTAACGTGAGGGGAGATTATCCAAGTTAAAATCATTAACAGGTATAAAGTTGACATGACCTGGATTCTTCTTACAGCTGGTATAGTGTTTGTGTAAGTCAGCTTCACCTCCATAGCAGATCTCACATTCACGATGTCCTGGAGAATCGCAAGGGGAGAGCATTTTGTTAAAGTAGTTGAAATAATATTAAATAAATATAGGTTTTTGAAGCTGTTAGCGTAGTAAAAGATTTTAATAAAAATAAATAAATAAAAAATAACAACATATATTTCAGATTAAATTCTGATTATCTGAAGGGTGGATGAACTAGAGTAAACAAGTTTCTGATATTTACAACGTGTTTGTACGACCAACAAGATACCCTTTATTCATTATTTTCCCCAGTCTTTATACCAACCAAGGCTGAGTTGACCAAAGAAATTTTTTTTTACATACTCAACCAGTATGTCAATGGGATTGGAACCCATGAAATTTATATAAGAAGCCAACATTTCAAACACTCCACATACATGAACTTGATAACACCTGTATCAAATTAGCAATTACTCACCTGGTTGAAAGTCTCCTTTAATGTTTGTTTTGTCAAACATTGTCTTATCTTGATATTCAGCTACATCTAAAAATATGGTTAAAAATAGTTTTATAATAAATATAATTAACTCAATTTACCTACTTACAAACAGTGTTTTTTAAACACAATTTGATAGTAAACTTTAAGATTTAATAAAAGAGCCTGAAAAAAACAGAAAAATAGATGTGTGTTGGAGAGTCATGTATAGGAAATCTTGCATTATAAATCGCAACAATTAACCTAAAGAAACATTTTTAAAATTACTGAAATATGAAATTGTGTTTATCATTACCAGCCGACTCAAGCCTTTTCTTTCCAAACTAGCCATCGGTACCAGTTTCACTTGAATTATGGGCCTATATATTTTAAAATGTTAAACTTGATTGAGAAAAATATTTTGTAAAATAGTTATTGGTTAAAACGCAATACGCATTACTACGCGCTGAACGATATTAATGGCAAATCAAAGAAATAACTAATTAGCTAAAAGTCCGACACATTTAAAGTAAAAACTTATAAAAGTTTAGGCCGAGAAAAAAATCGTAATTGTATACATTTCATAACGTACGCAGCTCTAAATCATATTTGAATGAAATAGTTCATTTCTTTATTTTATTTTAAACTCGGAAGATGACGTCATTAGTGTAAGCCCTGCTAGGGGAGGGTACCTAAAATCTACCCTTCTAGGCTTTTCTAACTACTGTCCGGTCAGTGCAAGCCCGGATAAACCCAGACTGGTTAATAACCTAACCTTAGTATAAATAATGAAAACAAAAAGCTTTAACAATAATATATAATTTATTTTACAAAATATGGAACCAAAAGTTATTATAAAAAACTAGAATCTAGATCTAGACAAAACAAAACACTCAAGACATACAAAACAAACAGAACTCAACGAAACAAAACACCCAATTTCGGACCACCGTCCTAGAAAGAGGAAAAATAGACAAATCAATTCAAAATGTAAAAAAAGTTATACACAAGGCAGTAAGCTGACACAATTGTCAGCCTAAACAAGTGGCTCTCATAAATGAAAGTAAAATCTACAATAATCCATGACTAAACCCAGGCCATCATACTACCACGTGGTCTGGATAAACAAACATTGAGACTTCTCAAAGTCGAAGTGACTAAATAGATCTAGTATATAGTCACTTTGTATACAAAATAAGCAAACAAAAATATGGAAAACATAATAAAACACTATAGAAATAACCCTACGTTACCATACACCATATAAAAGTGTTACAGAAACACTTCAACACACAGGCCTCGACATTGCCGCTGAATGTCCCTCCCTGTCCACACACCACATTCACGAACAAAAAAACCAATATTACGCACAAGGAAATAGTCCCTAATACAACAATAACTTACATTCAGGATATAAAGCAAAGTGGAGCCACACTCCAAAACAAAGTTTGCATAAATAATAACATCAAAATATAAGCAAGACACAATAACCAGGCTATCAATCATTTTAAAATAAAAATCATATCAGCGCCATAATAGCGGACTACTTATCTAAAAACCACAAAAATCCTCAAAGGAACACAAAAAGTGACATTCACCTTTTTGTAATAAAATAATAATTAAATAACTCCCCAGCCCCTTACATTTGTTTCGTGCTCTTTTTTTAGTGTAAACATTAAGGGGGGTCATTGTTAAATGCGCTCTTGTCCCACCTATAAACGCTTTTCCGGTTGCATAATTAAAATTGTTTTTCTACATTCGAATACGCTTTTATTTTTTATTTTTCTTCTTTAAATAAAATTGTGGTTATACATTTAAAACATCTACCATATTTTTTTCAACACAATTCCGTATCAAGTTCTCTATACATCGCTGAAGATTCTGATGTGATGTCCGACGAAAATATTTAGCGGACAGAGAGAGAGAGAGAGAGAAGTGCGCACATGGGCTTTTATATATTAGGATGTTTGCTCCATTTGACAAGGTCACCTGCAATTAACAGAATAAAATAACTGATAACTATATTGTAACATGTTGATTTCTACTTACATTTTATTCACAAATTTTCACGCTCTAAAAGACAAAATGGTCAGATAAAATAAGTACAATCAATGAATCAATCAATGAATCAATCAATGAATCAATCAATGAATCAATCAATGAATCACTGAATCAATCAATCAATCGATCAATCGATCAATCGATCAATCGATCGATCGATCAGCCATTCAGTTAGTCGATAAATCAATAAATGTAAGCTTCAAAGTATAATCTGCTATTAATTAAATTGAGGAAGTTGATATTGGAATTCTTAACTTAGTCAGTAAATAATGTCCACACCAACATTATTTAATTTGGTAGATTAAAAAATAGGTTGGCTTGTTTGAGGTGCAACAAATTTTCTCGTGAATACATTAAAAAAATTCACGATCCTTTCTGATTATTTAGTCATTATTTCATGCAAAGTCTAAATACATCAGAGCACAAACACACCTTTTTAGGAAGATCAGACCCAGATATGTTTGTTCAGGATGAAAGTCGATCAACCCTTGAAACTTCTACTGTGATGACGTCGCCTTGTCCAAGGTAAAACGTCCCACCTGATGTTTAATTAATGCATGCATGTCTATAATTTTAACAACATATTTAAATTAACAATGAAACTAGATAGTATTAGTTTTATAGAAACAGTCAGGATCTTCACTTATTTAGAAACTTAGACTGAATTTTACACAGGCAGCATCTATTACGGTGTGGTTATTGTTGGCAATCAAAGTCGGATACTACACCTCAGAGAAACATTTGAATATAAAATATCAATTGAGTATACCAATTTATACAGCAAACAATTTTTGATGGTTCAACGTTTTACACATAGATTAATGTGGAGTTATGTTGGTATACAGAATCGCTATTTTAAAAAAAAATGTAATATTTATTTTATTTACTTACATTTTTGTTAATGACCTTATGCTGCTGGGACGACTACATTTCGGTTTGTCAAAAATAACGTCTTTGATTTACTTATATTTTACTAGAGAAATGTGAAACATTCTGTGGTGGATTAAATTTGCTTTGTATCAGATTTTGAGACTCCCAGCATTTTTTTCGATCGAGACGGAGGGAATACAAAACGATTGCAACATTAAAAATTATTTTTCTTACAGTAAGACAATAAGCTCACCTGAAGAAGCAGTTTCCTGGCTGTGTTCTCAACAAGACACCAGATAACACGGGGCTATGGGCTGAGAATTATTGCTACGATGATTAAATAATTTAAAAAAAACCCAATAATTTGCGAAAATGGTTATCGAGCTCTGTAATGCGTCTAGGGTTGTATGCTATACCAACATTAAAGAGGTTTTTCTGAACATTTTATTTAAGTTACTAATTTAAAACTACATCCAACATTTTTCTACAACCATGAAATAAAAATAATTAATATTAAATTTGTTAAAAAATCATAAGGATGATTTAAACTGTTGTACCTGATATGTGTGACGTCACACTTTTGCATTATACAAAAACAATGTTAGAAAACGAGTTTTAGCCGTTATTTCGCTTTTTACAAAACGGTTTTAATAAATTGTAAAAGGAATTGATCAAAATACTCTATGTTGACAGAGTACATACATAATTTTGGAAAAATATCGATGTTTTAAGAAAAATATAGAAATTTTTGAGGGGGGTGTCGTAGACTGAGGTGTGACGTCTTTTTTTGGAGGGGGGGGGGAGTCTGGCTTTTTGTGACGATGTGTGACGGAGGGGGGGGGGAGGTAAAAATCATAAAAACTAGCGTGCCGTCATTTATGGATGACCTTAAAGCAACCGAAGTAACCATAAGTTTATAGCTAGAGTTATGTGAGCTCAGTAGCACGACATCCTGGCACCAACATCGACATCACAACATGCGCTGTTTGACAACAACTTAAACTTCAACAGACAACAAAGATTTAAATAACAACAGTAGAAAGATGTTTTATTTTACTATTTAATGTCTTTAAGTGTAAACATTTTGTAAACAAATACAAAACAGTTTAAATATGACATTTGATAGGTAGGTTACATTTAATTGGGATCCGGACAAAAGGCCGACATGGACAAAAGGCCGACACGGACAAAAGGCCGACATGGATAAAAGGCCGACAAGACAAAAGTCTGACAAGACAAAAGGCCGACACCCAAAAGGCCGACATCCAAAAGGCCGACAAGACAAAAGGCCGACAAGACAAAAGGCCGACAACCAACAGGCCGACAAGACAAAAGGCCGACAAGACAAAAGGCCGACAACCAAAAGGCCGACAGCCAAAAGGCCGACAAGACAAAAGGCCGACAAGACAAAAGGCCGACTGCCAAAAGGCCGACTGCCAAAAGGCCGAAAAGACAAAAGGCCGACAAGTTTTATAAAACAACAAACTACAATTACGCACATGTTTAATAATGATAAATGTATATTACAAAATAGAAAAAAATAGGGCCTAGTAATACAAATTTTATGCCATGCCACGTAAAAATTCAAGTGTAGTTGAAAAAAAAATGAACAAATCCAAGGGCACAAAAACATGGTGCCTCCAGGTGCAGTTCGCGCCCCCGCCCCATGATGTAACTGTTCGTGCCAATACCCCAGAGAATTTTAACAAGGAATTTTATAAGCTGTTGCTGATGTAGTAAAAGACACCACTACCAATTTATTTCCGTTTAATAAAAGTTTGGTGACTAGACTGCCCTGTAGTAGCTTTGTTACATTTTGTCTTATGTCATGTGTCGACTTGCCCCACCTACATATATAAATATAACATATTTTCTGTTTATACAATATGTAGGCATACTTGTATTTTGTTTATTAATATCAAATGTTTCTTTTTAACATTAACAAAAAACAAAACAAAAAACTTACCAATTTTGGTACACTTCTATCAATATCACAACATAATTAATGGATCCAACGAATATAGTATACACTTTTTTCACGCAATTCGCAATGGATGAAACTAAAATATAATTCAACGATTTGTCGGTATTTAACATGTAGTTCAGTCAAAGCACGTGATCTGTCTACTTAAGTCGGTTTCTTTGATTTCTTTGAGAAATATGGTGGTAACACCATCTTTCTGGTTATCCTTTGTCCACTCCCGTCATCTCCAGTCGCATGGACCCCATTGTTCACCTTATAAGGATCGCAACTAGCATTGTCTCTTGACGTTCCACCTTGTTGCATGTGGGCGATGATGCGACGGCTTTTGACTTGGTTCTTTGATGATTGTCTCACCTCGTTGACATAGAAGGAGCAATAAAAGACAGTAGTGACCGCATTTCGCAAAAATTAGGCGTTGATCCTTTGTGTTTAAGACACTCACGTTATCTTCAGTCGCTTGGATCGGATGGTACACCTTATATGGGTAGCAACTAGAATAGTCTCTTCTCTTGAACGTTTCACTTTATTTCATGCCGTATTTTGATGGTTGTCAAGATAGCAGCTATGCAGTAACATATATTTTGCGATAGTAGTATTTTTTATACTTGTCTGCCTTATGGCTGTCGGCCTTATGTCCTGTCTGCCTTATGTCTTGTCGGCCTTTTGGCTGTCTGCCTTATGGCTGTCGGCCTTATGTCCTGTCTGCCTTATGTCTTGTCGGCCTTTCGTCTTGTCGGCCTTTTGTCCATGTCGGCCTTTTGAAACCAAAAAACCTTAAAAATCCATCAATATACATGTAAATTAATTCGGTTAAAAGGTTTACATCAATCAAAACATTTGTTTTAATCATTTAAATGTAATAAAATGTTGATAAGACATGCAAGTCGTAACACAGTTTAAAGACGGGAAAAGTTCCGCCATTTTGTTTGTTTACATCGTGCAGACAAGGGGAGAGAACTAACAGTTACATCAGCCAACATACACCCCACTATAATTTCCTGTATAGTTTGATCCACTGTGGGGATGTTGATACAGCCACCTTCCATATCCCGGCCTGTAGACAGGCGCTCCACTGGAGCCAGGACATGTACATGTTGTGTACCAGTACCTGGTGTAGCTGGAGTAAATGCCATCCCTCTTATGTTTGTGTGTCCATTGTCCTACAGAGACCTGTTTAGGACAGCCATGAGGATGTGACACTATAACGGTCAACTTGTCCACATAACCAAATCTCCTGTATTTGTCCTCTACTTTACTACATAGATCTCTAAAGTGACGACACATCTTGCACAGTTCATTAACCAACTCTAAGTCACACGTGAAATAACTCAACACACGCAAGTCTCCCTTAATTTCTTCCTCACCCCACACCCCCCAGCCATCAAGACTGACCACAGGACTTTTATTGTCATCAAAACCTAAAACACACTTGGTCTGTCTCGCCTCACTGTCATCAAACACCACGTGTCTGGCAGTCACCACACGAACCTCCCCGCGTACTTTGCTTGGTGTGGCAGAGACTTGACACTTGGCACAACGACAAGTTTTGTCACTCTCTGGGTACTTGTACACCCTCTCCACCCTCCCCGTTCCTAACCTCATCACGTGACTTCCTCTGTCATTATAAAATGGATATCGAACTTTAGAGCCTGGGTAAAACTCTGGTCTCTCTAGACTGGTGAATTTAGTCTTTACCTGGACAGTTAGGGCTGCCAATGCTTTGATTGTCTCAGACATGAGCTCGTCGCCATGGTAACGTGAGGGGAGACAACTTGCGTTGAAATCTTTAAGAGGTATAAAATCTTTGTGACCTGGATTCTTCTTACAGTCTGCCACATGTTTGTGTAGATCAGCTTCTCCTCCATAGCACATTTCAGCTTCATGATTTCCAGCTGAAACAAATATATTATGTCTCTAGAAAAATAAATGCTATATATAATATTAAATTATTTTATTTAAATAAACTTCACTAAAGTCATCTAGATGTTAAACCACTACATATATTTAATTGTTTACATTATGTTTGCCTTATACGTTAGTAAATCTTACCTGGAAGGAATACACCTGATTCGTCAGTCATTATTTGTTTATTCTGAATTTCACAGAGTTCAAATCCGCGTCTAAGTTTAAAGAAGTAAAAATAGTCACTCTCTTATAGAATGCAGATCTTGATTAATCTTGAATATAAATTAGATTCCTTACACTGTTCAAGTTTAGTCTTTTAAAGTAAAGTCTTTTAAAGTGTAAATTCTAGATTCTTGTAGGCCTAGTCTAGTAGAGTAGAGCACTTTGACTAGATCTAGACCTAAATCTAGTCTAGACAGTTTATTATTAACTAGGTAGTTGTCTCAAAGTTCTAGAATTTAGACATAGACTCAAGTGTTAATTAAGATCTAGATCTAGCTTTAAAAGTAGTTTTGTTTAAACTTGAGATTGTAGAGAGATAACATCAGTACTATAGGCTAGGAGTCTAGAGTAGTCTAACCTAGATCTAGATTCTAGATCTAGATCTAGCTCTATTTCTAGGATCTCTATCTCTAGGATTAGTTAAGTTTAGATATAGATTTCTAGTCAACTAGATACACAGCTGACCAACAAGATCTAGAAGCTCTATAACTAGAATCTATAAATGTAGTGAAGTGTAAATTCTTAATCATTTTACATCTATCTAATTAATTAATACGTTAGAGCTAACTCTAAGTAATGTACGCCAACCCTACCAGTTTGCTAATGAAATGACGCGAAATGATCGTCTGCGGTAAAACCATTTTTTGAAGTATCGATACAATAATTTAACAGTTAACATTTAGTCCTTAAGTTACTGAAATAAGGCTGTTTTACAAGAATTATTAAAAAAAAAAAGAGCTTATAAATCTGCCTAATTATATTTCAAATACTGCAGCAAAATTGATCCATAGAATCAATGAGTTTATATAGGGGGTCACTCGAAGGGCCGGCGCTACCTATAAGGCGAAATAGGTGGTCGCCTAGGGCGCTGGCCGTAGGGGGGGGGTGCAAAAATGTGAAATCGCAATTATTTAAAAGCACCTAATAATTTACAACTTTGATTAGATTACATTGACTACATGCAAAGGCGTAGCGATCTATTTAGCACGAACTACTTGAAATTTTCAAGGGGGGGGGGGGGGGGATGGCCAGACGGACTAAAATTCCAGCGGAGGTGGGACACTGTTAAAAATATTTTTTTTCTACACACATTCTATTAAAGTATGAAAAATAGGCATATCTTTAAACCACTTATTCTCTCCTTTAAGTAGTCGAATCGGGGTGCCGATAAAATTGATACAAATAGATTTTTACTAAGAGAATTAAAACTAAAAATTCTACTCTTAAGATGTATTAAATTTCAGCATCCTGACAAATGACTAAGCGATAAAAAGGAAACCATTACACATATCAAGTTTCCTTGATCCATAGTATTCTGACCAACTTGCGAAATAAGAGGGAGCACTATTACAATTCATAATTTTTTTTTGGCGTAAATAAGAAATTTTAAAATTTGATTATTGCAAGTCAGAAATGAGTTCTGTGTGTGATTTGTTCTCTTGTGAAGGATATACTTTGCAATGAAATGATTTAATTTAGAATTAAGTGAGACAAGCTTCTAGTATAAATAAATAAATAAATAAATAAATAATTAAATAAATAAATAAATAAATACTTAAATAAACGAACGAACGAACGAACGAACTAACGAACGAACGAACGAATGAACGCACGCACGAACGAACGAACGAACGAGCGAACGAACGAACGAACGAACGAACGAACGAACGAACGAACGAACGAACGAACGAACGAACGAACGAACAAAAGAACGAACGAACGAACGAACGAACGAACGAACGAACTAACGAAAGAACGAACGAACGAACGCATGAATTAATGAATTAATGAATAAATATAGAAATATAGAAATATAGAAATATATAAATGCTTCATTAAAAAGGTAGTAAAAGCTAACAATACGTTTACACCAACTCTCATTACCCAACAAATGCCATGTTACAGCTATATGAATAATTTTGTTCCTTGTTGCTCATGGAATATCCAACACGGCGACTTAAGCAGCCGGCAATGAACTTTTATTAGCTAGATAATCGATTAATCGATAATTAGAACGAGGTTAAAACACACATTATCATGTTTTTAAAGGGGGATTGAGGGGGGGGGGGGCTAATGGAGGCCACCACCCGTAGAGGGACAAGAAGAAAACACTGATGCCATGCATGTTGTGAGCAGTTAGTGCATTTAAATCCACTGAGTAGAGAGATCAGCAAACTCCCTTAAATTAGGATAGGTATTTCATATATAATACTTAACTTAATAGTCTTTATTAGCATTTTAGTGTTTTGATATAATGCTGTTGTTTTCCCACATTATTAAATAAAAATGTACCCATGTGAGTTAAGTGTAAAATGAACGTCTACTGAAATACATATTTTATCATTTAGCAGTGAGTTTGACGTGCTGTATTTTCCATTTGGGAAATATTACCTCCAACTTCTTGGTAATCAGCCCATTTCGCTTGAGCTACAGGACTTAAATATTTATGAGCTTTAACATTGGTGTAGATGTGCAAAAATTTGAGTTAGTAGCTTAAACATCAATACAATATGTTTTTGCTGATGCTCTATTATAAATCGACTGTTATAAATCAGATTTTTTTGCATACATTTGCAATTGAGGATGAGAAGGGGGGGGGTGTGGATGAGTTTCCAAAAGAAAATGACTGGCATACAATTTGCGCTGTTATAACAATCTAAGCTGACAATTTTTTAAAAGCCGAGTTTGTTTTTGTGCCCTAATCATCAGGAATCTATGGTCGCTAAAGTGTAACGACACAGAAATCAACCTAAATACTTACTACACATGTAATAAAAGTGTTTAGATTAGATCTTTTGTCACAAGAACGTCAGACTTGAAGCCATAAACAAATAACAAGGAGATCATTAACATTGTTAACGGCTGTTACTTAATATAAATATTAGACTTCTAATAGAATGTAAAATGTCATCTCTTCTCTAGAACTCTGAGCATGAGATAAAAAAACTTACTGTATCTGCTCTCTTTAAAATTGTTGAAAATTGATAAAAAATGTTGATACTTTAACTCAACTCTTGTCACAGCGCGGTGATATTTATTTTATAAAGAAACATACGTCATAACGTTAGCAACATGGCACTGAACCAAGACTATGTGGTAGTCTAAACATAGCTTGCACGGGAATTCTGACGATTTGGTCAACTTTAAATCTGACGTGAAAACGAATGAATAAGATCTCTGTCAGTTAGCCAAGTTGGCAGACAACGTGTAATCTGTCAATTTCCCAACACAGCACTAACACGCCTCACTTACTGGCACAAGTCCTTTTAATAAAGCAAGTCATAAAGGCGGCATTTATCTAACACATCAAGCGTGATTTTCTTAGGATTGAACGTGGTTTCAATACAATTTGTTTCTTTTCTAAGTAAAGACTGTCGGCTGTTACATGGGTGTTTTTGTTGTGTTGGTGGGCGTTTTTTGAAAGCTCCGCGCTGATAGTAAATCTTCATAAAATGGCTAATTGGAGTTAAAAAAAATATCATGCTGACATCAGTAGAAATAGATGAAAAAGAAAACGAATCATCAGTAGATCTACAACAACTGAGAATATAGATATCCGGTTTACATTTTAACAATGGATGAGACAATAAAATAAAAACTTAAAATATCACAATAAGAACCGGCTAGTAAATTAGTACTAAACTACATTCTCAACCCTAATGGATGAGTAGTACTTCCCTTAGATTTTTTTGGATTAAATAGTGAATAAAAACACTAAGAACTATGAAAGAAAGTTGACATCAATTCCGGAAGTAAACAAGTTGACGCCATTTTTTTTACTATTTACTAGTTTAGCTCACTGTACTATTTTAATTATAATACATACTGATACTATTGTACATTTATATAGCAATATTTATATATATATGTGTATATTTATATATATATATTTATATATAGGTATTTATTTTGAGAGAGAGAGAGAGAGAGTGAGAGAGAGAGAGAGAGAGAGAGAGAGAGAGAGAGAGAGAGAGAGAGAGAGAGAGAGAGAGAGAGAGAGAGAGAGAGAGAGAGAGAGAGAGAAAGAGAGAGAAAGAGAGATAGATAATAAGGCAGTGTGAAGAGCAGCGAGTGTTTGTTGATGACAAAGCGTGTAATTGTAAGACAATTATATTGATTCTGTTTAATTAGTTCATTATATTGATTTTTGTTTATAACATCTCTTATTCATTGATATTTTATTATCTTTATGCATTGTCTATTTTCATCATCCTGGCCCTCACAAAGTGGGCTAAAATTGGGCCATTTAAATATTTTCCACATATTTAATAAACACCATGAAGTTCTAAAAATTTTAAACAATTCCAACAATCCTTTCCATATCTTTGGTTTCTCTGAAACTCGATTACAATCTTTTATAAATGATGATGAGATATCCATCTCTGATTATAACCTAATACGCCGAGACCCATCCTTACACAAAGAAACTGGCCTTTGTGTCTATGTCCACTCCTCAATTCGTTTCAAGTACAGGAAGGATCTGTCAACGGACAATATAGAATGTATTTGGATTGAACTCGAAAAAAGCAAACACCATCCGGCAATTTTAATTTGCTTCCTTTATAGAAATCCCTGTGAAAACATGGATTGGTATGATCGTTTTTGCTCCATGATGGATACCGTTTGATCTACTAACAATGAATATATCATATTGGGAGATTTTAGTATAAATTTATTAAAACCTCAAGGATATTGGCAAGATATTATTGATTCTTTGAATCTAAAACAATTTGTGCACACGGCTACCAGGGTAAATGATAAATCAAGTACAATAATTGACCACATATACGCATCACCTGACTGCAACCTAATAGAGGTCTGTGTCCCCTCTTGTGGTGTTAGTGACCACTTCCCTGTTTGTTGTACTTTTTCGACAAAAAGATTATGTGTACCCTCGCGGCAACACATAACTATAAGTTATCGCTCTTTTAGAAAATTTAATGAAAATCTTTTTCTTTCGGATTTATTGGCTGCCCCCTTCTGCAATGTATACACTTATAATTGTCCCGATCTTGCCATTTCTGAATGGCTGCGTATTTTCTATACTATATATGACAAACATATTCCTAAAATCTCTAAAAGGGTTAAGACTACATACAAACCTTCTTGGTTTAACAACAATATCGAATCTGCAATTAATAAAAGAGACTGGCTTAAACGTTATGGAACTTCTGAGGACTTCTGTAGGCAGCGAAATTATGTCAAACTGCTCGTGCGTAGGTCGAAGAAGGAGTATTTTAATAAGCTGCTGTCAGGCAAACCTAATTCCAAATCTATCTGGACTGCTATAAATCAAATAATTAGAAAAAAAAACGCACATGTAATACAGCTGGACATTGCCAGATATCTGCTGATGACTTTAACAATCATTTTATATCATCTGTAGCGCTCAACACAGATGCTGATTACACAATCAGTGAGGAGCTTAAAAATTTTTGTAATTCTGCTCACCGTGGTAGGACAGAGCTGATCATTCCGCTTCTCACTGTTCATGAAGTATATGTTAGCCTAAAATCTCTTAAACCGTCTTCAACAACTTCGTTTGATGATATTTCTAATAATGTATTGAAGATTTCAGCTCCAATAATTTCCGAAGTTTTAACCTATGTCTATAACCTCTGTATTGCCAAGCATTATTACCCGACACATTTTAAGCATGCTAAGGTTATACCACTACACAAAAAAGGTAACATCCAAGATGCTAATAACTACAGGCCAATTTCTATACTTTCTTCCCTCTCCAAGCCACTAGAAATACATATAAACAAATGCATTTCAAATTACCTAGAAAAGCTCAAGCTTTTCCATAGTAATCAGTCTGGGTTTAGAAAGTTTCATTCTTGTCACACTGCTCTGATTAAGATGAATGAAAACTGGCTTAAAAATATTAACAAAAACCTACTCTGTGGCTCGCTGTTTGTCGATTTCAGAAAAGCCTTTGATTCTATTGATCACACCATACTTCTTAAAAAACTAATTCCATACAAATTCCACGACTTTACAGTTAGGTTACTTCACTCCTTTTTATCTAACCGATCTCAACGCGTGTTTCACCTCAATACCATCTCTTCACAGAAATATGTTAATATAGGGGTTCCACAGGGCTCAATCTTAGGTCCTTTACTTTTTTCTTTATACATTAATGATCTTCCATTACATATTGACGCTGGTCAGTGCGAGATGTTCGCTGATGATACTTCTTTGCATGTCTTTGCAGACAGTGCTGAGTCACTCAGTTACAAACTTCAAACATGTGCCAATCAGCTTGCTACTTGGACAAAATTTAACAAAATGAGACTTCACCCCGATAAAACCAAGTCAATGTTTATTACAACTCATCAGAAACGCCTTCGTCTTCCATCCACCGCATTAAACATTACTATAGACAATTCAAACATTGAACAGGTAGACAGTTACAAATGCCTAGGATTGTTTATAGATCACAACCTCACTTGGTCTGACCATATTCATTTTCTAAGAATGTCCTTATTAAAGACAACCTTTCAATTAGCAAGGATAAAGAACTTTCTCAACTATAGGAGCAGGCTGGTTTTTTATGAGGCTTTTATTCAATCCAGGTTGGATTATGCTTCTGTAGTGTGGAGCGGCAGCTTTATATCTAAGCAGCGTCCTCTTCTTTCTTTACAAAAAAGGGCTATAAAACTGGTTTCTGGCTTGTCTAGTAGTCTGGATTCTTTTCTTACTACTAAAATACTTCCATTAAATAAAAAGATAATATATACTAAATCAATTTTCTTATATAAAATATTCCACGAAACAGCCCCCTCTTACTTATCAGATCTATTTTCTTTTAACATAAAATTAAATCGTCGTCTTAATTTACCATTCCCTTATTCAACCTTTTTCCAAAAACATAGCTTCGCCTACTCTGGTTCTAATTTGTGGAACAATCTTCCTAATAAAATAAAGCTATCTAGATCTGAAAATATATTCAAATCTAAATTAAAACTAAAATTATTTAATGACCTAACTGACTCATTGTAACATTTCTCATTCATCTATTATATTCTCTTTTTTATCTCATTATGTATGATAGCTATGTACCATTGTTTCTTTATTCCACGTTTTCAGTGCTATGTGTTACTGCTATGTGTTATTGAATTGCTTTATTTGTTTAAACGGCCAATGTGAAAAAAGGCCTTTGAGCCTACAATTGTAACCTTTGTTTGAATAAATTTGAATAAATTTGAATAAATTTGAATCCAATAAATATAGCTCAAACTATATAGGGCGTGAGGGTGGGGGTGAGGGGACGATTCGGTAAATTGTGGGAACATTATTTATTATCTATTACATGTAACACGTTTCTTATTACACAATCAGGGTATATTAATTCAAATGGAATATTTTGCCGACGTGTTTTCCTGAAACCTTCCTGTCTATTCTTAAAAAATGTCGTAGCCAAGTTATGTATTGGCATTAAATCAATTTACGTCAACCCAAGAACAACTAATTCAATATATTGATTGTAGCTGAAAATCAATAATGCAATTAAAACCTGAACTATCCAGATATTGATTTAAAAGTAACGATCCGACCCACGCGCCGCTATTTAGGTGTTTTATTTTCTACATTTCAGTAATTCATAATTTGTAAATTCGACACTACCAATGCAGCGATTGAAAATATCTATATATATAATTCTCCTCTTCGAGCCGTTAGAAAACAAGCTGCAAACGCTCTCCCTACCTCCCCACCCCTACATGGTTTTAGTGAGCTGTGTTCACTCTAAATGTTTACAAGCAGAGCCAACGATTTTAAACGTAGGGGGGGGGGGAAGGAAGGGGGGGTGGTTATATTCCTTAACGAGCTACTTATAGTGTTTTAAAGAAATATTTTCAGTGTCAGCGTTGGTACTGTCGAATTCACAAATTATGAATTATTGAAAATTAGAAACAACAAAATAGCGGCGTATGTTATGCCGCGGGCCGGCTCGTATGCTATAAAACACTATCAGTAGCTCGTGAAAGACGATTATCCCCCTTTCCTCCCCCACCCCTACCACTCCCCCCTCGGGAAAGCAGCCACCCCTTAGTTACCTTCCTTAGTTTCAAATCGTTTAAAAACTAAATTATCTGTCCCTAATATTCGTCACCAATTTGACCTGGCTCTACGATTGTAATCAGAGGAAGGGAGTGGGGTAGTGTTGAATTCACAAATTATGAAATGCTAATAAGCAGAAAATAAAAACAACTAGATGGCGGCGTATGCTACGTCGCGGGTCAGCTCGCATAACATACAAGGCAAGAAACATAAACAGTAGCAAAACACTCAAGAAAGGTAACTCTTATATTATATCAGTCTGATACTATACAAATACTTAAGACTGGTAGATTCCCCTTGTAAGCTGAGTGTCTAATTGGAACCAACACCTAGTGCTCATCGATGGCAACCGTTAAAATAATATTCATCTGATGTTAGGTAGTGACTAAACATCATAAGTCGATTGTGATCCAGACATTCGACACTCACCTCACCATAAATACATGAACTTAAGCTAATAAATTTGAATTTGTTATAGATGTCACTTTTGATAAAGTATTTTTCTCAAAAGTTATGTAACACTACCACAGTGGAGATGTGGTATAATGATCTCCCACTAAGGTGTAGTGTGTTTTCGGGCTGACCCTGACAGGCAACAAACACAACATTGCTGCTTGTTTCTGGATTCTTAGTTATTGCATACACAGCATTGCACAGAATAGTACAGTTGCAAGTACATAGCTAGGTAGGTAGATAAATTGCAAGTACAAGTCCATTTAGCTCTAAATCAAATTTAAACAAACAATAGATTACATATTTGAATACACAATCACGTGAAGGCTATAAAATAAATACACGGGTGTCGAGTCTCACCAAACTAGCAGCCTCGTCATAAAATAATGCAATAGAATGTGTTATGGATAGTATGACAGCATACAACCAACAAGTATTATAAAGATAATTAACTTCACATATATAGTCCGCAACATGCGACACAAGTATGACAATAAATCAAGTAATATAAAATTACAATACCTTGATTAGGTCTTTATATAAACTGGTTAACCTATGCCCATGTCAGCAACTGAACTGTCCTGGTCATCCGCAGACTGGGGTTTGAGTGCCAGTTGACACAGTTGCAACTCCCCAGAGTCCCAGAGGTCGCATGACATGGGAAACACGGGGAAACTTTGCTCACCCAAAGGAGCCGCAACCAAATATGTCTTAAATTATCTCCCATGACAGGTAACCCATGATATGTGTTATAGTTATATTGATTTTTTTTCTTTACCTCAGGAAAACAAAATCTTTAATTATTTGGATGCACGGGTTGTCTATTGTGCTACTGACAATAGCATAGAATTTAAAAAATAAAAGCAGACATTTTTTTTATAAAATATCAATATTTTTAAAAGATAAAAGATAAAAAAATACATTAATTATGATTAAAGATTTTTTTCCTTTACCCGTTTTCTATCAAAGCTTATACAAAATTATGCCCGAAAATCACCATTTAACAAATGTGTTAAAAGATTTATTTTGATCTCAAAAAAAATAAAGCTTTAAATTCAGAATTTTGTTTGAAACATCTATTGTCGTATTTCTTCTTTATACTTTAAACTAGGTGCACTTAAATGACAGTAAAGTAATGAAGTATGATTGACATCTCTATCAAGAAATAAACTACAACAAACACTTTGAAAGTGTTCGCACAAAAAACTTGATTTTTGTTCTTTATCTACTTACATTGACAAACAACATAAAAGTTGGCGTGTGACTGCCGGAAGTTTGCCTATGTGGATCCCCAAGTGACACACAAATTTAAGTAACATCAAACGGACAACTTTCTTAAAATTTAATCCTACATTATACTACAGTGCACTAACGATGGTTAGAGAATATGAGAATTGTTCGTTTAATAAAACGAATGCAATATAGAGTTTGAAATGAACAAAAGGATAAAAATATTGGAAGAATTTTTAACTTCTCATTTAATGTAGACTACAGTATCAAGCAAAGACAAAAAGCTGGAATGTTTAGTAGTAATTTATTTTATAATGTTATCACACATTTTAAAAACACTTAGTTTATTCTTAAATAAATAAGATCAATAGAAAATGGTAAATTTGTCTAAGAATGTTATCATTGTGCTGAATATATACGAAACTGGACCCTAAGAAACATAATTTTACACCTGAATATATCAAATATTTATTTCATTTTAAAACACTATAAAAAAAGACACATTTGATGATCTGATAAAATTAGTATTTTAGTATTACAAAACCACTAGTTAAAATCAGTTAAGTAATTTAACAAAATAAACAACTAACTAAGTAACTATAACTGTATCATATTAAGTATCATATATTAGTTAAACTAATCAAAATGGTTTCATCTACATTTTTATGAATATAAAAAATAACAAAAATTAAAATAAGAGAGAATTAGTGTTTTAATAATAATAATAATATGTATTTAATTACGATGGTGGTGGTTACCACTTTTGTTTTAATTTATAGATATTTTAGTTTTCATTTCACAACTACTGAAGTGGTCTTATTTTCCTTCACAACTGCTGAAGTAGTCTAATTTTCTTTCACAAATACTGAAGTGGTCTTATTTTCATTTCTCAACTACTGGCGTGGTCTAATTTTCATTTCACAGCTACTAACGTAGTCTAATTTTAATTTCACAACTACTAACGTGGTCTAATTTAATTTCACAACTACTGACGTGGTCTAATTTTCATTTCACAACTACCGACACTGTCAAAGTTTCCAGTGATACTTTGCCACATTAAACCCTTGCTGTTGACCTGACTTTTCCACACACCGTTCAGATGGACGGTGTGGCATCTGTTGTACCACCACGCCCCGCGGTGCAAGATGGCGCAGCTAAAGTTACCACCGTTGTCGTTGTCCACATCGTACGTGGAGAATTTTTGGTTGTTGTTGTTGTTCGCGGTGAAGGAATCTTTGGTTGACCCCATGTAGCCGTTGACAGATAGCTTGTACATTTGTATTTCAGATGAGAGTGTAAAGTTTGAGTAATACGCATAATAGCTGGTCCCTTTGTAAGTCATGTCAATGCGTAGCTCGTGAGGATACATAACGTTAAGACAGTAGGTGTTCTCATTGCCCAGGTAAAAGTCTCCAATCTTGTAGTCCCCAAACCCGTACTTGTACTCCGTCCAGTTTCTGTAGAAGTCGATTGATCCATAGACGCGACGCTGGAAAATTGTCCAGCCGCCTCCATCTGTCACAGTGTCGCACATGACGACAAGACCAGACGACAGTTGGATCAGTTGTCTTGGTAGTGTCGAGTTCTTCACATCTCGACAAGACTTGAAGACGTTTGGACTTTCAGCTACAAGAATTTCTTTCTGGACAGCATTCACCATTCCTAGAGCAATTAAAATATACTAGTGTTACGTAATGATGGGTTTGAATTTTGTACGCAAATCGTTCTTTTTGCATTGACTTTTTTCTTCTCTTAGTAGTTACTATATATTTTTATTTGCAATATTTTGTTTTCGTTTTCAAAACGAGCTACTGCAATTGTTTTTTTTTCTAGGATAATTAATATATATGTATTACAAGAATGAACGTCTTTGAAGTTTATAGAAATTGTTATAAAAGTTAACAGATTGTGCGTAAAAAGTTTATAGAATGTATTAGTTAAAAAAATGTAAAACTGCGTTAAAAATGTATAGAAAATTTTTTGCAAGTTTATAGAAAACATTTGAAAAGTTTATAGAATGTATGATGAAAAAAAATGGAATGTGTTTTAAAATTTTAGAGAAAGTGTTTGACAGTCTTATGGAACGTGTTTAAAAAAATTATAGAACAAAATGTTAAAAGTTTACAGGAAATGCTTTAAAATACAGAATGTATGTGAAAAATGTATAGAACAAACTTTAGAAGTTTATAAAACATGTTTTAAAGGATTATAGAACACATTTTAATGTTTCTAAAACGTTTTAAAATACTATAGAACATATTTTAATATTTATAGAATTTATTAAAATATTCTAGAACATATTTTCAAATATTGAAGACCTAGACAAGCAGCCGTGTTACACGAACCCATCCTGCCATTCCCTACTGACGTCACCAACTCTTGTACATTGCAGTACATTCCCTTGCTGTAGAGTCTGGTGGTGCTGGCAGCTTGTGTTATATTGAGGGCAGCCGTTGGCAGAAGCCAGGAGCCTGCAGACGACAGTTCATAATAGGCTTTTAAACCTAGCAAACACGGCAAATTATTTCAACAAATATGATAAAATAACTTAACACATACTTAAATAACTTAACAAACATGTTAAATAAACTTAACAAATATGAAAAACTAACGTAAAACCATGTTATAGGAAATAGTTGAAATTTAAATTGCTAATCTTAATGAAGTAAATAAAAAGAAAATGTCAATAAGAAAGCGAAAGTTATATAAAAGAAGTATTTTATTCCTTATATATCTAACATAATTGAGTTGATGATTTACCTTGTGTACAGATTTTGCTCGTATTGTCGTACATATAGTTGTAGCATTCGTCTGGGTGTTCGGCACATTTGGCGGCACACACAAAACTACTGGGAGTTGTGAAGGTTTTGTTGTCTAGAGGCAGTAGCACAGTTTGAGTAGAGTCACGTGACGTATAGCGGCCAATGACGAGATCACACGTCACAACTGTTGAACAACACACGTGTCATTTTTAACTCATGAATGTGATGTTGTTTTTTTAACCAACAAAAGCTAAACACTAATTTAAACAGAAACACTCGGGCACGCGTTTCATAGATGTGTGCTTTTTATGTAACAATGGGTTTGTATTGAATGAGTTCTGGGAGTGGGAAAAGTTGAGTAAATTAAACTTATGATACTAAAACACGCCACAAAATTCAGCATATCACACGGAATACGTTAAAATATTTGCCTATTAATATTTGGTGTCGAGTGAACTATAATAAAATATGAAGTTACGAAGCAGCGACCATAATTTATACACATAATTCACAAACAAAATGGAATCAAATAAATGTACATTTAAAATGCTAGCTAACATCATACAACATTAAATTAACATACCAAAGACGCTTTACTTCGACATACTCTCACCACACCACAAGACAAAACAACACAGTCACACGAAATATCATATTTATATGCTATTTAATTACACATATACACCCATAGGCTACACAGATATTTAAATAATTACTTTGCAATATCACAAAAAGGATGATAAAAATATCCATGAGAATTAGATAAGCCATTACAAATGATTAGAAAAACTGAAATCAACTTATAGAATGTTTGGTTTATAGTTGAGTATAAACGGATTTTCATACTATCATTCCAACATACTGCTGGCCTAAGAATAAATTGGTAAATGAATGTGTCAAGAATTTACTGTTTGAATTTTGACCTTTGATCAAACAAACCTAAAGAAAAATAAGTGCTTTGTTCAACTTTTTCATTCGCTTTGATTTATCTAAGTATTCACACCAGCTGTCAATCATCTTTTCTCTCAACTTTTGACATTCAGATCAAATCTGCTCTGTATTCAGATACCAGGGACGTTTAAAGTTTTTTTTGTCTGACTGCGATCGGATGTAAATACAAAAATTTCTAAAAAGTGTAAACATTTGCTTAGTCAGCTGTTTTCAATTTTAATTGTAATTTTAATTGCGACAGCGAAGAAGCGTTTGAACGCCTGTTGTACTGTTGCTATAGACAACATCTATTGTTTATGTTACATTATTTAAACAGACACAGTTCTCTGAGTTAACCTTAGTACTTTATTCTTTATTCAGACGACTATTTGTACACATCAACTACACATCGCGGAATAAACAGTGAACACATAAGGGACATAACCATGATATAAATAATACAAGGGACGTAACAGTTTAAACTTTTGCAAAGCCACTAAAAAGTTTCGAAAATGTGAATAACGGTATAGTTCTGTCTTTAAAAATATTTGATCTACTTTTTTTCTGTACGTTTGTCCCATTAAAGCATGTTCATTTTAAACTGTATGCTTATTATTAATTTCCCGTCAACATACTTGTATACATCTACCACTTAAAATGAGTTTTTATTAAACTGTTTTAAAGCGTTCTAAAATCGATTGATGTGATATTTGGAGATGTGATGTTTTGAGATTCCTGATGACGAACATAATTCACAAAAAAATCAATTAACCTATATTCAGGAAATTTATTAATCTGTAATTAGTAAATTTGAATCTAACTGTAAAATGAGATGTTAGAAAGCCACTGAAATGAACACGGTTTGACGGTTAAACACGCCAGAAGATAAAAAATGTACTCAACACGGAGTTGACTGGTTGAACATTTCATCCTTGTGATGTAAGACAGGTGAGAAATGTCACACGGCTACCCTTCTGATTAGGTTGTTATTTATCAACAGAAATACTGGATGTGTTCTAAAGTGTTACACGAAATTCGGTTACCACTGGGGACAGTTAGATAAACAAACTAGTACAATAAAGTCAATTTACCACAGACGGACAGACGGACGGTCAGAAGGAAAGACATTGTGCGAGTGTGACCTACTTAGGTCTAGTCATGTTTTATTTTTAGTTCGACAGTGTTATAATACCATATATGGATTGATGGTGCAACAACCGGGTTTTTTCCACTGTCTTATTAAGAGTGTCTAAGACTAAGAAATTTTCCATCAAGATCTGATTGATTGATTCAGATCAGATGACCATCCCAACCAATGGCCACATGAGTTGAGGATAACCTCCCCTGTTGCCTAAGTCTTTAACTAGATCGCACACAGGCAGCACGAGGCAGTCCATCTTGACCAGGCCGTCCATCTTGTCCGGCAATCCATTCTGACCATTTGAACGTGAGAGAACTTAAGTCCTGAGTGTGCTATGCATTCCTAAGTTGTTTAAGTGTTCTACTATTATATTACTGGTCGCCAAGTGATTCTTGATGCTATAGCAGTGTTGTGTGACCTGTGGCTATTTTTATACAGTGTTAGAATCTGTGATAGTATTTTTTTCTTACGCTTTGTAAGTTGGGTTATGTTATTTTCTAAACTAAATATTTTATCTTGTTTAACCTTGTGTTCTGCCACAACTGTGTTCGCTTATTAAAGGTTGTATGCAGATTGAATGAGTTGTTAACTTCAATAGTTTCACTAGTTTTCCCTAGACATCGAAATCGAGCCCTAGTGAGTTGTTGAGTTAGTGTTCATTCATTTAGGCTTTAGGTCATTTGCATATAACCCCAAGAAAGAATCCGGGGGGCGTTCACCATCTATCTGGCTGGTAGATAGGTGTCCGTTACACGAGTTCGTCAAAATAATTAAACATTTTGATATATACTGTTTATAGTTTGTGTTTTACTAGAAATCAATATGTATTGTATGAGAATAAACTTCCTTTTAAATTAAAGGCTTTTTACTAAGTTTGCTCAAAAACATCCTGGATTAAATCTCCCCCTCGCCTAATCCCCCCCCCCCTACAACTCGTGATTTAGATTTAAATAAAGGAAACCAAAAAGCGACCAAACAAAATAAAATTATTTAAAAAGACAACCAAACTAAAATATTAATTTTTTAAATGTAGAAAGCTCATTACTTAACAATGTGGCGCTATTAAGTTAATGTAATCACTAAAATTAAAATTCTGGCGCTGTTATCGATGAAAATAAAAAAAAAACATTCATTAATGAACGTGTTTCTCTGCCGATATAATCGTGAAGGTCCCTCAACTAGTAGCATGTCCAGAAACGTATGTCTGTAATCAATTGCTACCACCACTTGACGAAGTGTAGGTCCTGACGTCGTTTATCTAAGATATAATGAAACAACCACTTGACGAAGTATTATTTTTTGCCATTTAACAATATATTGGAATTGTTATAAATAAAAATGTAGCTCTTTTTATCATATGCTATAACATAAGAAAAACGATATAATTATAATTTTAAAAAGTAAAATTTAAAAGCAGGTGACAGATCTTTTGCCAGGCAACTCTTCGGGTGGGGAGGGGAGGGGGGGGGGGGGCTCTGCCATTGTTTGATGACCCTGGCAGATCGCAGCAGGATGTGAAAACAAACATTTACAAGATTTAAACCTTTTTTCTACCGGGTCTTTCGTTTATGGCTCGTCGCTTTCAACTACCTGGTGGGTAACAGGGTCCAAGTGGGGGCCTGTGACGTGGGTGTCTGTGTTGTATAGGGTGTAGTTAGGTTGGTGACGTGGGTGTCTGTGTTGTCTCTCACCACACTTTACGCTCTCTTTTGAATTAAAACTCTATGAACGATATGATTCCCATAGAACACGACGTTCCCGCTATTCTTAAGGCTCCCGCCTACCACTAGGATCTTTCCTCACATTTAACGCCTGCAGCACAATCAGAACACTGGGCCGCCCTAGCAAAACTATGCATTTTTGGTATTTAAGAATAATAATTTGTTGTGCGCCATATTGTCGGAAGCCATTAGTGGATATTGGAATTTTCGAGAGTCTTATTTAGAGTCAGAAGATTGCCCAGTTTCTCGTGACTCTTTAGCTGTGTGTATGTATGTATGTATGTGTGTGTGTATGCATGTGTGTTGGGGGGGGGGGGGGTGTTGGTTAAGTTGGATCCTGTCGCCAAACTTTCAAGTATCGGGGCTGTGTTGGTTTCAAATCTTCGTACATTATGTTAATGAGCTCTTCATTCATTTGTTTGTCGATATTAAGAATATTCCCTTCGTCAATGTGTACTTTAAATTCTGCCGTTTCAATATTTCTAGTTTTGGTTCTTCTGCTTGTAACTTGGTTTTTATTTCTTTTATTTCTCGTTCATGTTCGTGGTTTTTCTCTCTCCCTTGCTACCTGTAATTTCTTTTCAGCCATTATTTGTCTGATATCTTTATCTATTTATTTTTTCTTCAACTCTCTTTCCTTCAGTTCAAATTCCTTCTCTGTTTTAATTCTTTCAAGTTCCCTCTTGGCCTCAATTTCCATTTGTTTTAAATTTATTTCTAGCTGGGCATCTATCGTTTTTCTAATGCCACCAGTCCGCTTTTACTCCGACATTTTTTACGTTCTTTGCCAAGGGGTCAAAGCTCAAACTCGTGTTGTGTGAGTTCTGAATGTTGCAGGGGCCCCCAATCTGTTACACTCACCTTCTTAGGTATTTTGGGCTAGTTTGAGCCAGATGTAACAATTATAAATAAATACAGACCACAACAAGAATCTATATCATGGATGTATAATTATCGTCACACACAAGAACATATCACAAGAAGAAAAACTAAAAGGGTAGCTACATGATGTTGACGCCACACCACATTGCTTCACGCACTGCCTCGTTCACAAACTTTGTTCCGCTAGCAAACCGCTTTCAATGGGAGGCTGATCTCACACACACTCTCTCCGTGCCTACACATTTTCGTTATAGACAATATACGTCACAACACAAATATTTCTGCTTTTACCCATTGATTCTTGAATTTGATATCTTATTAAAGGAAGAATGAGCTTATTTTCAAACCATTTATAGTCATTGATTATAGTTTATATTTAACAATATATTCAAATAAGTTTGAAAATTAGAGAAAAGTCACTTTACATCTTCAGGTTAGTTTATAAATATTTTAGAGCGCCTGTATCATTGTATTTGTGAGTGGGTTTGATTTTGTGGGTTTTCCCCGCAGGTAGGTTGTAAACTATAAATAAAGAAGTGGTATTAACATTGCACCTGATAGCAAAGGGTAGGGGCTGGGTAAACGTGGGTTGTTTACATTGACAGTGTGCAGGTATTTTATGCCCAAATTGGGTCAGGCGGGATTGTTCATGTCATTGTTAAGTGTTCGAACGTAACATAATATTTTAATTTACTTCCGTGTTATTCCAGTCTCTAAAATGAATATCCTGGTACCTTGTGTAAATAAAATAGTTCCCTGAGAGATTTTACAGCCCACTCGCGTCCTAGTTTACTTTGTATAAGAAGTCAAAGTTTCAGGAGTATATCATTTAGTGTTAGACCAGCTGAATAGCTGCTGACGTAAGTTTTTGTGAATACGTTTCAAGCAGATATTTATGCTAATTATGTTCCGAACAACATATTTGAAATAGTCAAAATGTTAATAACCATAGGTTGATTGACATGTTCTATTACAAAAGTCTGCCTAGTTGATGTGAATCATTGTAAAAGTCTGCCTAGTTAGTGTGTAAGATTATAACGTAACACAGCAACTTGTGAACTGCCTTGAAGTTCAAGATGCACCTAATGAGATTAGACTTTTTAAAATATTCTTGCCATGATAAAAACATAACTTTTGTCAATTTAGTATATATCTATAATTGGTTCATTCAAGGAAATTATTAAGTAAAAATTTATTTCAGCAGTAAGAATCATGGGCAATATACTTGCAAGGCTAGTTCTTTCTAAAGGTAACATTTACCAAAGAAAATTCTTAATGACAGATAACATCTGTTAAAGAACATTATTGTAGGATCGATTTTATCTCTAGGTGACTCATATTTATCTCTAGCAAAGTAGCTAGTTCTTGAATTATAACTTTCATCAGCTAATCATTGCTAATGAAAATTCTAATATATTTAAGAGTAGCTAAAGAATATGACACATGACATAGAAATATACTGATCAGATGTATACATTAGCTCTAGTACCAAATTTTATTAAAAGCTGACACAATTTAACTAACCGTTGTTTATTGCATTTACTTTCGCACATTCAGTGGACTATGTTTTTGAAGACAGTGATGATGCCATCAAAAAGCAAAGAAGTCTTGCAGGGGACTTTATGGCAGGTAAATGTCACAATCTTCATTTGAAAATGTGAAGTATATTGAATTTCGTTCTGATTCACATGTTTTGATTTATTGCACACTGTCTTTAAAATATTGAGAGATTTCATTAGTGACATGTGCTCTACTAAACAAAACAAGTTTGTTTCGCCATCTTTCTTATTTTCAGTGCATATAAGAACTTTGTAATATAGAGCCTTCACATTTTTCATTTGTTTTTCATAAGAAAATATATCTGGAGATTTTTAAGTTCTAAAAATGATCTCGCAATGTCTGGCACGATAATTATTTAAAATGTTTTCTCGTTTTGACTTTCTAGGAAAACACGATGCTGAACTTTGCACTGGAGGTGAAGCTGACCTACGCAAACACTACAAGAGGTATAAGAAGAATCCTGGTTATGTCAACTTTATACCTGTTAATGATTTTAACTTCGATCATCTCCCCTCACGGTGCCGTGACGTCATCATGTTGGAGGCAATCAAAGCTTACTCTGCACTAACGGTTATGATAAAGGTTAGGTTCACCAGTCTAGAGAGACCAAAGTCTGCTAAATGCTTTGCGGGTAATTATCCGTTTTATAAAAACAAAGGGAAAGAATATTTGAGGACAGGGACGGATTAATCTACGATGTGGCCAAGTTCACAGAAATTGATTGCATGGGTCCATGTCCATGTGGCACGTGTCGACAGGCAGGCAGACAGAGGAAAGTGTGGGGGGAGATTCGTGTGTTGACAGCCACACACGTGGTGTTTGATAACAGTGAGGTGAGACGGACAGTGTGTGTTGTAGGTTTTGATGATGATGAAAGTCTTGGGGTCAGTGTTGACGGCTGGAATTTAGGACAGACAAACGTTAAAGGAGACTGGTGTAAGTTTTCGTGTGTGTCATGTGACTTAGAGTTTGTTGATAAACTGGGTAAGATGTGTCGGCAATTTGAGGATCTTCGTGAAAAAGTAAGGGACAAGTTACAGAGAAGTGATGATGTTGAACAGTTGACCGTCATAGTGTCACATCCTCATGGATGTCCTAAACAGGTCTCTGTAGGACAATGTACAGACCAGGGAAGAAATGCTTGCCACATGTCCACTAAATACATGTACACAAATTGTGCATGTCCAGGCTCCAGTGGAGCGGCTGTTTACATTCCTGGATTCGACTGGAGGTATAACCCCCACAGTGGATCAAGCGATGAAGGAAATTTCAGTGGGGATTTTTGTTAATCTCGCTTTACCGAAGTTTTTTCTCTCGATTATCTACACAATGGAAACAAACAAATTAGCCAGTCATTTCATAATTCAAAATGTTTGTGTCAAGTTGTGTATGTTATTATCTATTTATAGTTATCAAACATTTGATTAAAGTCTTCAGTTATTGTTAATTTACAAATATAAATATTTTATCTATTGACTTAAAATTTGGCCCAACCACATATAATTGTCTTAATGTAAGTGCATTTAGTAAGGCCTCATTTTTGTTGTATTTGATTGTTAACACAATGTTATGTTTATTACAATAAATTTTACGAACACTCAATCGGAATCCTTTTTTAAAATTCTTTTATCATTGATAATGTTAAAGTTTTTGTAAAAAATAAATTAATTAAATAACACTCTAAGAAGTAGAACTATTAGGACGTCGCTGAAACTTAACGAAATTTTGACTTATTTTGCTTAAACAATCATCACTATCGACAAGATCGGGACAAACGTTTCAGTAGATTATTCTTTGACTATTTCAATGATCAATGTGACACTCTACTAGAAACCTTTTTTTTTGAGATCTCTGATTTTGATAAAGTTTGCAAAGAAAAGCGAACACTAAACACGAACAAATAAAACAAAGTCTTTCTTCTACCAGACGACAAGTCTGGGTAAGACGGGTGGACAGCAAGACTGGGTAAGTCGGGTAGACGGCAAGCCTAGGTGAGTCGGGCAGACGGCAAGCCTAGGTTAGTCGGGCAGACGGCTAGCCTAGGTAAGTCGGGCAGACGGCAAGCCTAGGTAAGTCGGGCAGACGGCAAGCCTAGGTAAGTCGGACAGACGGCAAGCTTAGGTTAGTCGGGCAGACGGCAAGCCTAGGTTAGTCGGGCAGACGGCAAGCCTAGGTAAGTCGGGCAGATGGCAAGCCTAGGTAAGTCGGGCAGACGGCAAGCTTAGGTTAGTCGGGCAGACGGCAAGCCTAGGTAAGTCGGGCAGACGGCAAGCCTAGGTTAGTCGGGCAGACGGCAAGCCTAGGTTAGTCGGGCAGACGGCAAACCTAGGTTAGTCGGGCAGACGGCAAGCCTAGGTAAGTCGGGCAGACGGCAAGCCTAGGTAAGTCGGGCAGACGGCAAGCTTAGGTAAGTCGGGGAGACGGCAAGAATGGGTTAGATGGGGAGACGGCAAACCAAGGTAAGTCTGGGAGACGGCAAGACTGGGTAAGTTGGGGCTCTAGTGAGCATTTGATTGGTTGAATTGTAAAGCGAGATTTAAGAAAAAAAAAGATCTTAAAAAATGAAATGGTCCAAACTACTAAACATTTGGGGGAAACGTTGAAATAATAAAACGAAACTGGAAATACAATGATGGTCAGGAAACGATACAAAAACTCGTAGGTTGGTATAGGGAATACATCAGAAATATACACCATAGCAGATCAGATTTGGAGGGTAGCAAGGATTCGTTCGTGGACTGTCTTCCGAATGGGACATAGAAACTCGACATTCGTTTTCTGATCCGCATTCTGATAATTCTTCAACTGAAACCAGTGGCATTGCATCCCTATTTATCCCAAGTGGTATCAAATCTTTCTATTACACGTCAGAATACAAGTCTAGTATTTGTTTTATTAAAAAAAAAGTAGGTTCGGGACGGAGCCGAACCAACTGAAGTTCCAGACTTGCCAAATATCAAAACAGAAGTATAAACTCTATGAACATTTAGCTTCGTGTTGTGTGGGTCAAATGTTTATAGGCTGTCGGATTTAACCGTCAAATACTTTTATTTAAACTTGCTTCATTTCGGTGTCGTTCTCATTTAATTTCTAAAAAATTAAATTTGTTATTTTCACATTAACTAGAGTGATTTATTTTCTAATTATATGCATATTGATATTTTTAAAATGACGTTAAATACTATAATCACTATAGGTAATTACAAACGATTATATAATGCTTTAAACCTATTTGATACAAATCAGATTGAGTGGATAATAGTGTATACTGCCCTTGTAACAAGACCAGAATAATATTCATACCATTTGAAGGGGCAACACACTAACAAAGGAACAGCAAATCTGTCAAGACTAGAGTTAGACTTGTTAGACCATAAGCTATATGGATTATATAAAGCATTTTATATCAAGTTGGTGCTAAATATTAGCTCTGTTTATAAATAAAATTAGCCAACAAAAAAGTTTCTTTATAACTGTAATGCAAGGAAAACTCGGATACCACTACAATCTGAAAAAGAAATTAAATATCAACATAGGCTACTAAATGTTCATAACATTTTCTAGAAAGTACTTTTGGGAAGCATAAGCTTATTTAGCTTACACGTAAATCCGAAACTGAACTAATATAAACATAAAAATATAAGGAATGGAATAATAATTTTATTTGCTCTTTAGCTTTTCTATTCACAACCTCTTCTTAACTTTCTTCAGTAAATTGTTTGCCATTTAAGTTTCAGCAATTTACAATAACATGTCCTTTAAGCTTTTTTAAAATCAAGTTTATAGTTTATTAGTAAGCATATGAGTATTGTCGTCTGCAGGCTACTGGCTTCTGCCAACGGCTGCCCTTAATACACCAGAAGCTGTCAGCACCACCAGACTCTACAGCAAGGGAATGTACTGCAATGTACAAGAGTTGGTGACGTCAGTAGGGAATGGCAGGATGGGTTCGTGTAACACGGCTGCTTGTCTGCGTCTTCAATATTTGAAAATATGTTCTAGAATATTTGAATACGTTCTATAAATATTAAAATTTGTTCTAGAATATTTTTATTACGTTCTATAAACATTAAAATATGTTTTATAGTATTTTTATACATTCTATAAACATTACAATTTATTCTATAATCCTTTAAAACACGTTTTATAAACATTTTTTTTCTATACATTTTACAAAAACATTTTCTATATTTAAAAAAAAATGTTCTATTAACTTTTAAAATATGTGCTATAATTTTTTAAAACATGTTCCATAAGCCTGTCAAATACTTTTTCTAAACTTTTAAAACACATGCTATAAATTTTCAATATACTTTCTATAATTTTTTCAAATGTTTTTGTGTAGACTTGCAAATTTGTTGTATATATTTTTAACGCGGTTTTAAATTATTAAATAATTCGTTCTATAAACTTTTTAAGGCACAATCTGTTAACTTTTAAACCAATTTCTGTAAACTTCAAAGACTTTCATTCTTGTAATATATTTTAATTATCCTAGAAAAAAAAACAATTGCAGTAGCTCATTTGAAAACGTAAACAAAATATTGCAAATGAAAATAAGAACCCTTGTAAAGTAACCGTAATAGTAACTACTAAGAGAAGAAAAAATTCAATGAAAAAGTAAGATATGTATACAATATTTAAACCCATCATTAAGTAACACTAGTATATTTTAATTTCTCTAGGAATGGTGAATGTTTTCCAGAAAGAAATTCTTGTAGCTGAAAGCCCAAACGTCTTCAAGTCTTGTCGAGATTTGAAAAACTCGACACTTCCAAGACAACTGATCCAACTGTCGTATGGTCTTGTCGTCATGTGTGACACAGTGACAGATGGAGGTGGCTGGACAATTTTCCAGCGTCGAGTCAATGGATCAATTGACTTCTACAGAAACTGGACGGAGTACAAGTACGGGTTTGGAGATTACAAGATTGGAGACTTTTACCTGAGCAATGAGAACATCTACTGTCTTAACCTTATATATCCTCACGAGCTACGAATTGATATGATTTACAAAGGGACCAGCTATTTCGCGTATTACTCTAACTTTACACTCTCATCTGAAAAAAAAATGTACAAGATATCTGTCAAAGGCTACTTGGGGACAAAAAAAGATTCCTTCACCGTGAACAACAACCAAGAATTTACCACATATGATGTGGATAACGACAATGTTGGTAACAACAACTGCGCTGTCATGTACCACGGGGTGTGGTGGTACAACGCCTGCCACACCATCCATCTGAACGGTAAAGTCAACAGCAAGGGTTTAATTTGGCAAAGTATCACTGGAAACTACGACAGTGTCAGTTGTTGTGAAATGAAAATTAGACCACGTCAGTAAATGTGAATGAAAATTAGACCACGTCAGTAGTTGCAAAAAAAAATTAGAACACGTCAATAGTTGTGATATGAAAATTAGACAACGTCAGTCAGTAGTTTCTTCAAGGCATCTCTTTGGGGACCCAGTGCCCCCGAAGAAAGTCTACCGTACCCCCAGTTTCCCCCCAACGAAATAAAATTTATATACAAAATATATACTTTTAATAGTATGCACCTCCCCCCACCTTAAATTTTAGCCCCCCCCCCCAAAAAAAAAATTCAACACTCCCCCCCCCCCCCCCGCGTAGAAAATAGTCTGGAGGACACACTGTTTCTCTGTTTAGTTACAACAGATTATCTGCGATATCTGTAGAACTGTAAAATACGTATTTAGAGAATCATCTTTTTTTAAATAGCAAAACGTATAACGCAAATTAATTTAAAGACGTTAAATAATTTATTGATATATTCATAGGTAGAAATACCACTTTATTTAAAAAAGTTCACAACAAATACTTTATATTGACGCTTTACGTTTACTTAGTTCTCACAACAAACAATGGAAGATGGCGGCTTCCATGGAAGACCATGTTGCCCATTCAAAAGTTTAACGCATTATAAAAACACAATAAATTATTGAGTTTATTTATTAAACTTTTTAATTCTTAAATGTTTTAGCTTCACAGATCATCTAATTCGAGAATACAAGGAATTTATCTATAGCTACAGATAAACTAGACTTGAGCCAGTGGTAAATTGTAGACCTAGTTCTAATTCTAGATCTAGACCAATAATGAGTTTATATACAAAACTATTTCAGGCCATAATTATTTTATATAATCTATCCTTATTTTGCAATGGAATTGACTACATTAGGATATAATTAAATATTAAATGCAATTTGCGTAATTTAACTTTATTAATATTATACGATGCTAAGTAAATTACCCCAATAAATTTGCTGGCCTAGATGATATAGCAACAGTTACCATGCGGGTGGTACGGACTCGAGACACTTCATATAAATGTTAATTTTTACTTTCTCGTATATACGAAGTATAGAGAAAGTCTTGTAATCGTGCAAAAAAAAATCGAGATTTTTGTAAATCTCGACGTTTCACACCTCACTGATACGGAAAAACATAATTTTGCAATCTTGTCCGTATGTCTGTGTGTCTGTCTGTCTGTCTGTGTGTAAACACGATTACTTGAGTACCGTTACAGCTAGGTTGATGAAATTTCATATATAAGTATTTTATCAAAATCGTAGATCCGTATCAACTTTTGAGCGATTTCCAATAACCGGGAGTGGTACTTTTTCTACTTTGAATTTTTCAAAAGCCTACAACTTGAGTACTATTTCAGATAGATAAATGAAATTTCACACGTAAGTAAAAAATCTAATTCTCTACCTTCTATCAAATTTTGAGTAATTTCCGTTGACCGGAAGTACTAATTTACGCTATTTCCGATTTTTCCAAAAACGCATGTAAATTTATAAAGTACTAATAATATTGCGCACTATTATACAAATCTTTACTCAGCGTTCGCTTGGAGCGCAATTGTTTTTTAATGAGATTCTATTCTATTTTTAAAAGTTTAAGTATTTAAAATGGATTAAAAATCATAACTATAGCCCCAGTTACCATCCCCTGTTGTTTTATATAAGAATATTCGAGAAAGTTTAGGGGAGATCACCACCGGTTTATTGTGTATATGAGTGACAGTGGGAAGGGAAGGGGAACGATAAAATTGTCAAACAAACGTGACGTCATTTATGGTTATTCGAGAATAACGGGTGGTCTAGTAATTATTAAAATAATTTGCAAAATAAAACTAATAATTAGGTCAATTCTCAATGCAGTTTTAGTTATTTTTACATCTATAAAAAGATGAAAAAAATTAGTTCCATTATAGTAAATTCAAACTAAAATAGGAGACATATTAATTTTAGTTTTAACTAAATTTTAATCTATTAACTAGTTTTTTAAATTTTTGTTACATTAGTTAAATAATTCTTTTATCCTACTTTTTTTTCTGTTCAAATGTATCTTTAAGTATGAATGTTATAAAATAAAGGCATATTTAATTTATTCAGGTGTAAATGTTTTTGTTTAAGACAGTGCACCTATTAAATACAATAATAACAAATTTATTCTTTTCTAATGTTCTTTTTTTTTTAGATTTCAGAATGTACTAAGTTTAAAATAATAGAATGTGCTCAGATTTTTAAAACAATTACAATTAAACACTCCAGCTCTTTGTCCCTGCTTAACATTAAGTTAACAATATTTGAGCAGTAAAAATGCTTCCCATATTTTTATTATTTTACTTTACCTTTTATATCAGAATAAATCTGACATACGCATGCATTTAAAAAACCATTGGCTATTTTAGTCTGTAAATAGAAATGCCAAAACTGTTTTATAAACAAATGTAAACATGAACTCCGCGATCAAGTAATACCTTCTTCTGATATTTAAACGTACAATTCGTGTATTCTCTAACCTTCGTAGAAGCACTGTCGTTTATTTTAGAATTACATTTAAGAAAATTTTCCGTTTGATTTTGCTTTGATATTTATGTCCCTTGGCGATCCTATGAAGCAAAGTTCCGGCCATTACTCGCTCACTTTTATGTTGTTTGTCAGCGTAAGTAGCAAAAGCAATAAAAGAGGTATACAACGTTCGTGACACAGTGTTACAGTATAGAGGTGACTTGTATGAGGAAATATAAGCGTCATTAAGATTTTGTAACAATTATGCAATCATACAATAATACCACAGATGCAAGTGGCATAGCTTCAACATAACCACAGGCCAACGTTTAAGTTAAACTTTCATGCACTGATTTTGATCAGGTTTTTTAGCAGACGTTTTTAGTGGAGAGGTCTGTCGACTTAATAAATTACTATTAACTTGTAAAATATGGAATATAGAATCTCAAGTATTATATAAAATTTATTCTTGTTATATGACATGTATTAATTTCTTAGCAAATGAAACATTATATACAAAGACTCCTTACGAGCTGACTAAATTACTAAAGTGTTTTACAGTATTGTTCTAGCTACTAAAACCAGTGGCGTAGCGAGGTAGGGTGTCACCCGGTGCGGCACTTAATGGTGTCACCCCCCCAGAGGCGTTGCGACCCTTCCCGGTGACTAACTTTCAAGTTTTCGATTTGCACCCCCCCCCCCTCAAACTTTCGATTAGCACCCCCGTCAAGTTTTTCTCTATATATTTTGCTATTTTTTGCCTTGGTGTCACCCCCCTAAATGGTGTCACCCGGTGCGGTCCGCACCCCCCCCCCCCCCCTCGCTACGCCCCTGACTAAAACATCCATTACATAAACGATGAAAATAAATAAATAAATTTAAAGGTAGACTACACCAATGAGTTCATAAATTTGTGATCTTTTTTTTCAGTGTAGCTTTCTACACTTGATTTATATTAGCACACGACGAGCTATAACATTACTTTTAAATCGATATCTGAACTGTTCAGGTTTTAAGTGCATTATCGATTTTAAGCTAGGAGCCATATATTGGATAAGTCGTCAGGTGATTGACGTAAATTGATTTGATGTCAATACATTTTTGTCCGTAGAAAAACGTCAATGACCCTTCTAAATGTCGACATATGTCATGTACACCATGACTTCAAGAAAGCGTATCAGATTTCTTTTCATCTTACGCGAACAATTATATTTAAAATTAATATTTTTAAAAATTCGTCAAAATAAACTATATAAAATCACTTACACAGTTAATTGAACCCACTACTATGTTTTATGTCTTTTTACAATCTTTATCATCTACCAAAACATCAATAAATATGTTCATCAATCACTTTTTTTCAGCTTATGTGTCATTAGTTTTTATTGCATAAAAATGAAATATTTTGGATTAATCTTTCTTATCTCTGAACTTTAATTGTTCCTTTATTTGTCTTGGCACAGTTAATATACGAGACAGTAAAAGATTCAAATTGGAAGTAATAGAAAGTTAAATGAGACATGACATTTGAATTAGTTTCTTATAACACTTTCAAACAATATTTCTGTAACAAATTGATGTCAAATGAATTAAAAAGTTTGATTTCTACGTGCAGACCAAATTCAAATAAATGTCAAAACTGAGCTTCCCCACTATAATTTTCCTGTGGGTTTGATCCACTGTGTGGGTGGTACGAATAGCCAACATATCCCGGTCTAAAGACAACCGCACCACTGGAGCCAGGACATGTACAGGTTGTGTACGTGTACTTGTTGTACTTTACGTACTCCGCTTCCCTCACAGTTTTACCTGACTTTCAAAAACAGATCTTGAAAGTGTCGTCTGGTTGTGTCAAGTTTTTCAATCAGCTCCAAGTCACACGACACACACTTAAAGTTGTACCAGCCCCCCTCAATGTTTATATTATGGAACATCGCATCCCAGTCATCAAGACTGACCCCAGGACTGTTATTGTCATCAAAACCTACAACACACATGGTCTGTCTCACCTCACTGGCATCAAACACCACGTGTCTGGCTGTCTGCACATTAACCACCCCCCACACCTTGCTGGGTGTGTCCGAGTGTTTACACTTGCCACATGGACAAGTGCCCTTTTTGTCACCCTCTGTGTACTTTTGTACCCAAACCACCATTCCCGTTCCTGTCCTCAACACGTCACGTCCTCTCAAGTTATAACATGGATATTGTCCACTAAAGTTTTGAACTGACTTTGGCCTTTTTCGACTGGCGTATTTGACCTTTATTAAGACCGTTAGGGCAGTCACGGTAAATTAAGGGGAGATGATCCAAGTTAAAATCATTAACAGGTATAAAGTTGACACGACCTGGATTCTTCTTACAGCTGGTATAGTGCTTGTGTAAGTCAGCTTCGCCTCCATAGCAGATCTCAGCTTCATGATTTCCTGGAGTGTTACAAAAGGAGTTTACTAACAATGCTAAATCAAGGTATTTAAACTACAATTTTACCACTTTCTTAAAACGTAAAAAACGTAATGTTGCTCATTTCAAAACTTGATGCTCTATATGGCAGATAAAAGAGAGTTTAACAGTGTGAGTAGAGCTATTGTGTGCCCTACACCACACTCTTATGCTAGTCTCACACCAGAACAAAGCGGACGTCCTATACATACAACATAAGTAACATATCAAATATTAGTGTATGATTTCTATCTTTGTGTTGACTCAGGGGTGTCTGTCGTTAGACTAATTAGACTCCTGTTACGAACAAGTTTGAGACATTACGAGTTTATAGTGGATTTTCACTTAGATTTTAATCAAATATACTAATATTGTTTGGCTGTTCTCACACATTTATTGCATGGTAAGAACAAACAGCTTTCAACAATGCTGTTATAAGATTTTTTTTTGTTTTTTTAAATTGGCGCTGAAAAATGCCATCTCTTTATAGATTTTGGATTACTTCAACTGTTTAAAGTAACACCAAATTAAACGAAATATACTGCTTCGTACTGAATTATTTGCCATTTACACTTATAAAAGTATTAGAATAGAAAATTACAATCCCATTTTAATGGTTTCTTCAAAAGATTATCAGATATTCGAATTAAGGAAAATAACTAATGTGATGGTTATAAAATATGCAAGTGAGGAAAAAAAACTGATAAATGTATCACACAATTAGTTACCTGGTGTAATATTTTCTTTAACGTTTGCTTCTTCCATCTTGCTCGTTCTCTCTTGACATTGAAATTCTTCAAAAACAGGTTAATTCAGATTTTTAAAAATTCATCCTTCAAAAACATATTAACTTTAAATTTAAAAAAAAAAAATCAAATTTTTTTATTGCCCTATATCACAAGCCTCACATGTTTACAAACGCTATTTTAAAAATATTCCTTTATTTTTATTTTATGCGAAGTAAATTCTTCATAACTCTATCACTATTTCATGTTTTTAGGAATATATACTGACAGATCCATAACTTAAAAAGGCTTAAATTAACAACATCAACTGTACAAACTACTTCCATAAATTACACACACCACCGACATAAACTAGACGAATTCATTTCTTAAACTACATAAATGACTACATAAAATATAGAAATTATCACTATATACTCCACACGATACTGCATCAACTGCACATAATTACTACACAAACTACCCATATAAACCACACAAACTGTAAACAAACTACACAAAATTTCTAATAAAATATTGTTTACCTTCACTTGTAAACTCAAGTTTTGTTTTCTTTCCAGCTGTATTCCCCATAATTTGACAAATTTACCGTTGATTAACACAAATTAATCACATCTCACCATACTGTGTAAGCTTATGAACTTTGCAGCTAATTAGAATTTCCTCTAATTTTTTTGTTACATATAAAAAAATAATAATTATAAAATGATTTGATTTCAGGTAACTGTGGTTGAAAGTGTTGAAAAGTCAGGTAAATTTGTTAGCCTTGCCAACACTCACCTGTACTTTCACCCAACTGCCTGCAACATCCGCCTGATCCATGTGGCAGCTGCACTCCGACATCTACAGAGTATTTACAATGCTTATACACAAGAGGTAGGTCTTTGGTAGGTCATAGATAGCTGGTCATTGTTAGTTCATAGTTATGTCATATTATGACTTATGACTCATAAGTTCAGTCACAGGTTATTGTAGGTCATTATTAGGCTGTATTCCACTGATAGGTCTCAAGTTAATACGAGCCACATGTAGTTTGTAGCATATAGTAGGTCATTGGCAGAGGTCATTAACATGTTTCATTTATTGTTAGATGATACATTTTAAAACATGTTACAATGTCCACTAATAAATTCAAGTGTTTTTTTCTTTGTTGTACAGACAGAATAAAGATATTTCTCTGGTGTTTTGTGGAGACTTCAACAGCGCACCTCACTTGGGTGTCTTTCAGTTAATGACGTCACAGTTTATTCCAGCTGATCATGCGGACTGGAGTTCAGGTAAGGGAGTGAATGACAAGTGAGACAGTAGACCTTCCACAGGTGTAAGCAGATTTATAGATAATTTTAACAGACTTGTTCATAATTTTGGTATCAGACAAGGAAGGAAATCTAAAGTTTAGATAAACATGGAAGCCAGAAATATCATCGCTCACCCATTTTTACTTTCTCGATTATACGAAGTATAGAGAAAGTCTTGTAATCGTGCAAAAAAAAAAATCAAGATTTTTACAAATCTCGACGTTTTACACCTCACTGATACGGAAAAACATAATTTTGCAATCTTGTCCGTATGTCTGTGTGTGTGTGTGTCTGTATGTGTGTAAACACGATTACTTGAGTACCGTTACAGCTAGGTTGATGAAATTTCATATATAAGTATTATATCAAAATCGTAGATCCGTATCAACTTTTGAGCGATTTCCGATAACCGGAAGTGGTACTTTTTCGACTATTAATTTTTCAAAAGCCTATACTAATTAAGATAGATAAATGAAATTTCACATGTAAGTAATAGATCTAATTCTCTACCTTCTATCAAATTTTGAGTAATTTCCGTTGACCGGAAGTACTAATTTACGCTATTTCCGATTTCTCAAAAAAACGCATGTAAATTTATAAAGTACTAATAATATTGCGCACTATTACGCACATTTGGTTTTGGTGCTCGCTTGGTGCGCACTTTTTTTTTCTACTAGATTTTATTCTATTTTTAAAACTTTAAAGTAAACAAAAATCATGTCTATATTCCGAGTTTAGATCCCACGTAGTGTTATATTAGAATATTCGAGAAAGTTTAGGGGAGATCACTCCCGGTTTATTATGGTTTAAAATCAGTTTAAAATGACTTTTATATTTTACACTGAATTTTAATATTCCAATTATTTTACCTCTAACTGTGTTTGTTTTTTATACTAATTCATGAAGTACTTTTATTTCACTCTTTTAAAAATAAATAGCTTTACAAATTATGATCAACATAAAGCTACATAACTCCCAATTGTCTCCCTTTGTCATCTAGCTGGCAAGGAAGAAAAGTTGTCTACCCTAGAACTGCAGCACCCAATGAATATAGTGAGTGCTTGTGGTACGCCAGCCTACACAAACTTCACACAAGGCTTCCAGGCAACTCTGGACTATATTTTTATAGACTCTGACAAGCTCCAGGTCACGCAAGTAGTCCCCATGCCAAGCCATGATGATGTCACTCAAAACGTCGCCCTGCCTAGTGATGTGTTTCCTTCTGATCACATAGCTTTGATAAGTGATATCAAATTTAAATCATTCTAACCATATATCATTTATATGTGGCCTCAAATTTAGATTTTAATGTTTGAAAATAAAATTTTACGATCAAAAGATTTTTGATTTAATTATTGGTTTTTGTTGTCTTATTCACAAAATGATCTATAATGTGGGTCACAATTTATTAAACTAAAAGACTTATGTTTCCCAAGCCTAGAAACGAAAAAAACCCCATAAAATCAGTACAAAACAACTTTCAAAAGTCTATTGTGAACTTGTCATTGTAATCTTAGATAAATGATCTTATGAAAAATGAAAACAACACCAGTACATAGCACAATCTGCCTTACAGAAAAATGTTCAAGCTTCCACATTTAAAAGCTTAAAACATTTAAAAACCTTCCTTAAGTTGCTGGCTGTAAATGCTTTACATACTTGTAATAGTCCTGAAAAGTATATGTAATCATACTAAATTGAAAAAAAATCTTTAAAAAAATATTGCTAGCGATAAAATAAGTTACATTTTAAAAACTTAAAGATGTTTGGGAACCATCAATTACACATCAATACTCAGAAGTGTTAAAATTTACATAAATAAACCGGTAGTGATCTCCCCTAAACTTTCTCGAATATTCTTATATAAAACAACAGGGGATGGTAACTGGGGATATAGTTATGATTTTTAATCCATTTTAAATATTTAAACTTTTAAAAATAGAATAGAATCTCATAAAAAAAACCATTGCGCACCAAGCGAACGCCGAATAAAAACGCGTATAATAGTGCGCAATATTATTAGTACTTTAAAAATTTACATTAGTTTTTAGAGAAATCGGAAGTAGCGTAAATTACTACTTCCAGTCAACGGAAATTACTCAAAATTTAACAGAAGGTAGAGAATTAGATCTTTTACTTACATGTGAAATTTCATTTATCTATCTGAAATAGTACTCAAGTTATAGGCTTTTAAAAAATTCAAAGTAGGAAAAGTACCACTTCCGGTTATCGGAAATCGCTCAAAAGTTGATACGGATCTACGATTTTGATAAAATACTTATATATGAAATTTCATCAACCTAGCTGTAACGGTACTCAAGTTATCGTGTTTACACACGGACAGACACACACACAGACACACACACAGACACACACATACACACAGACATACGGACAAGATTGCAAAATTATGTTTTTCCGTATCAGTGAGGTGTAAAACGTCGAGATTTGTAAAAATCTCGATTTTTTTTTTTTTTGCACGATTACAATACTTTCTCTATACTACGTATATACGAGAAAGTAAAAAAAAGGAAGAAAACAAAACACAACACAATCCAAAATTATTTAATAACAATAATTTTACTTATTTGCTGTTTATTTTTGTGTGGAAGTGAGCATATTCCGAGAATTTAAAAATAATTTAAGCTGGTCTGGATGATAAGTGATGCATGACTTGGTAAATATACTTAAAAAAAAAAGTAAAAAATAAAAATATTGACATTGCACGTTTGATGAAAATCTTGTGAGTCCATGATGCTTTTATCTGCTGAAAATAGTTGCATAAATCACCAACCACGGCCACGATCGTTTCCATTAACAATTTCTACTCCAGCATCTTGAATAAGCCTTTTTGCTTCAGAAATAGCGGTTTTGCTCCCAGATAACTCAACAGAACTTCTACCAGATGAGTCGCCATCACGTGACACCTTTTTCCGACAACCACTGTCAGCTTCCATGTCTCGCCGTCTGATTCTATGTCTCGTCGTCTGATTCTATGTCTCGTCGCCTGATTCTATGTTTCGTCGTCTGATTCTATGTCTCGTCGTCTGATTCTATGTCTCGTCGTCTGATTCTATGTCTCGTATTCTGCTTCCACCACGACCGATGATTCTGCCTACTTCAGATGACTCCACATAAATTGTTTCAGATTCGCCACCACCATCACCTCCAAAGCCTCTACCACCACCGCCGCCACCACCACCACCACGGCTTCCACCTTCCATCGCCGCTATCACGTTCTCTTCTGCCCTATCCTCCTCCACCACGGCCACGCCCCCCGCGATATCCACCAAGTCTACCTCCACCACCATTATTATAACCACAGCTAAGGCATTCTTCAATTAATCTCTTGGCATTTTCAATCTCTTCCGTTGTTCCACTGATTTCAACAGATTTCATTCCATCCTCATCCTCATCTATGGATATTTTGATTCTGGCATTAGTGTCTTGTTCTAGATATCTGATTTTACATCCACCACGACCTATAAATCTTTCCCACATTTGAAGACTCAGCCATCATTGTTGTTGAACTTACGCCGCCAGCACGGCCTCCGCCAAAAGATCCGCTAAATGACATTTTGTCTAGATGTGTTGAGAACGCTACAACTAATAAAACTGATGGTGTAGATAAAACATTAAGGCTGGATGGTTGAAGAGTGGACAAAGAATTAGAACAGTGAAAGCTGAGTGGTTGAAAGGAAACGGTTAAGGGTTGACAACATCATGGTGCCTCCGTCTCGTGAACATCTGGCTTATGTTTTCACGCGCACGTGTAGCGGCTTGACGTTGGGGGCGTGCCATTGTTTCTGCGGTAGCCACACGTACTTGGGGCTGTACTCTGGCAATGTTATCAGGTTGAGTGGCCGCTGGTTCACCTTGTTGATTATTGTTATTTGCTTGTCCATCTCCATCGGCTTGTGTGCCATCAGGGACTTGATCTCGTCTCAGCATTCTTAGCTTGATGGATGTTATAACAAATTTAAAAGACCGTTGCCCGATTTCTGCCACTTTGCGCCATGATTTTTTAACTGCTGTGAAAATTTAAAAACATTATCATGTTAATCGTAACTAAATGTAAAACCGAAACGCAAAACGTTCACTAGAAATTCTACGGTGTGCGTAGGCATGTGTGTGTCTGTGTAGCGGAGTTTGCGCTGGTTTTTTGTGACGATAAGTGACAGACGTGATGTTTTTTTATGGATGGCCCCTGAAACCCACAGTTATCCAACAGATGACGGGTAGTCTAGTAAAATTTAAAATTATTTAAATAATAGGAGCTAATAGCTTACACCAAGTCACTAAGAAAGTACAGCACGCACATGCCAGCAATGTTAAAAGAAGTCGAGGATAATTGGGTCCTGCAGTGTACCTCTTTGTGACTGTTGCTTCGTCACTGCAGATAAAAAAACATAATTTATAGTCGTTGCGAGTTAACAATAAAAATGTATATGACTGGGTGGTTGGATGGGCTGTTCATTGGATGATAGGTTGGGTGTGCGAGTGGATATATATAATAAAAAATATGATATTTACACTGCTTCACAGTCGCCATTGTGGCATATTCCCACGTTTTCTTTAACTTGCTTTCGCCTCTGTTTGTTTGTTTGTTTGTTTGTTTTTCCAATCAAATCTTGCGATCGAAATTTCGTGCACTTCCCAGTTAGCTAGCGCGCTGAAATTTTTAGGGAAGCTTTGTTTCGGATGACAATAGAATATTCAACTGTTATTATTACTAAATTGATCCATGGAAACATTTTATTGATCATTTTATACCCCTATATAATTGTACAAAAACGTGGGGAAAAAAGGGACATAACCCAGTAACTGTAATTTGATGAAAAGAAGGTTCGGTACTCTCCCTCTTTTTGCTTACTGAGTAGTTGTCACAACTGGTGGCCAGTATGGGGGAGACGATATGGTCGAGTGGTTGGGCACACGATTGCTAACCCGCTCGACACGGGTTCAAATCTATGTGTTCTAGTCAGTAACGTATTCACACAACGTGTTTTTTACGAGTTGTCTTTTTACGAGTTGTCTTCGTTTACCCAAAAAAAAAGTGAAAAGATAAAATCGATAGCAAGATTTCAATGCAAACAAACAGACAATGACTAAAAGTAGAAAATAATAATCATTAAAAACGTTTTAAAAACCCACGTTTTCTGATTGAACTAAAAAGTAGAAAATAAATGCTATCACTCTACTATAAGCGATCAAAAACGTGGGGCGCCGTGATTTTCTTACAGTTTCTAATACTGTTGACTCTCTACAAGCTCCCTAATAAAAGTCAATAGTATTATCTAATCAATAGTAATATAACTTTTACTTCGGCGCCCCACGTTTTTCATAGCTTATAGTAGAGTGATCGTTTGCATTATTGTGATGTATAGCATTTATTTTCTACTTTTTAGTTCAATCAGAAAACGTGGGTTTTTTTAAACTTTTTTAATGATTATTTTTTCAGGTCTTCACACCAGCCAACCCATTTGGCCAAGCCTTCACATCCGGCCGAAGCATCTCCTATATATATATAGAGAGAGAGATAATAACTATATCTATAGATCTATATATATAGATAATAACTATGTCTATAGATCTATATTGTCTTTATTTTATAAAACATAGTTTATATTGATATATATATAGAGAGAGAATCTATATATAAATATCAATATAAACTGTTTTATAAAAAATACAATATAGATCTAGATCTATAGCTATAGTTACAAATCGAATTTCACGGAAAACTGAAAATTTCAAGTGACTTCGAATATTAAAAGCATTGATCTTACGGACTGTCGAAAGGAATACTACTAAAAGTAGTATTATTTGAGGCATTATTAAAAATAGTAGAATTCTAGAATGTTTATATGGCGACTTTTCAAACGGCAACAAACTGCATACACTCGAGGTTATTAAAGGTGCAGCTTTGTTAAGGAAAGTAATTGTCTTGCGGTGCGTAAATTTTCAGCTGGCTTCATATTTACATTATAATCGATATTACAAACTTTAACTTGTTACCTCGTGCTCAAAATTTATTTTGTCTTTCTTCGTCATGTTTGGTTAAAACATGCTATTTAGTCAAGACTTGGTGATAATATGACAACATTGTGTACGAAACTTGTAGAACCAGCTCTAAATATTCTCAATTTCTATATGAAACATGCTGCAACCAACATTAAACATTGTAAATACTGTATCAAGCATAAAATCAAGAATGTTTCACGGACTTGAAGCCGAATATGAACTCGAGGCTTTGGGTTAGATATCGGATTCTCTGCCATTCGACCATACCATCTAATATGACTATGTGTAGAACACTAGAATATTTTGGTTCGCGTTCAACAATTTCACCATGGGCAGACAAGGCTCGGCAGCTGGGGGTAGCCACCCATCTAGGAGAGAAAACTCCAAATCTAACAACTACTACTTTGTAGTTTCGTTCTTGGATGGACAAACAAAAGGAAACTGAATTCGGAGTCAACGGCATATATGGCGCTAAACAGGTTGACAAGTAATACTTAATTGAGTTGAAGGAAATCCCATCCAACAGTATAATTAAAAACGGAGAGGAACGGTTTCATGCTTATTTTTCACTTTTGCAGTGTGCAGAAACATGTTTTTATACTAAACTATGGGATCTATGACACATGAAGGTCGTTAAAGTTTTAATTTAGTTGTTACACAACAAAACATACTTTTTAAAACTAGATCTATACACTTTTTTAATGAAAATAATTTTATAAAATATAATTTTATTACAAACTTTGAAGAATAAAATGTTAAAACAAAGAACAAAAATACCAACTTGATTAATAAACCGTTGCGAAAATTAAAAAAAACAACAACAGAAAACAACATTTGTTACACGCCTGTTAAACAACTCTTCACAGTTGGGCTAACCTCTGTGTCATTACACGTTAGCGCCCATAGATTCCTATAGGCCATGGCAAACATAAACATAAAACAAACAAGGCTTTTAGAAAATTGTCTGCTTAGATTGTTATAACTAGTAGCACACGTTGTATGCCAGTCATTTTCTTTAGGAATTGCATCCACACCCCTCCCCCCCCCCCCCACACACACATTCCAAAAGAGTTAATGGGCGACAACAGCAGCATTATACCAAAACACTAAAATCCTAATAAATACTAATAGAGTATTGTACATGAAAAACCTATCCTAAATGGACACAAGCGAGTTGACGAGATTCCTTCCATAGTGTTGTTGACATGGAATAAAAAACGTGCTTTTTAGATCTAGACCGTAAAAAAAAATAAAAAATAAAAACTTAAGCCTAAAATTAATTTAGAAATTTTATATTTTTAGAATAAATGCTATAAAAGTTGCAAATCCAGAGAACTTGAAAATAATTTGTTGAGTTTAAGGCTACATTTCTATTTATTTTCATCAAGCCTAAGTTATAACCGGATGTTTCACTTTCGTAAGACAAATATTGATTGGCTGTACAGTAACTTAGTGATCGATAACTATTTGTTTACAAAACTTTGCAGATCAAGTTTTTAAATAACAATGCAAATTAAAAACCCCATGACCTAGTTTTCTATCTTTAGCTTACAATGTGTACAATAAAATTTATGCCGGCCTATCCAATAGCAGGATGCCATTGTTTATGTCGCCATTACAGTGAAAACCAAATTGTTTTTGCTTTTTTTTAAATTTTTATTTAGTTACCGAAAATATTAAAAACATCAAATACGTCCAATTTTTAGTAAAGTCCGAAAAAAACCAGACAGACAGGATTTTATAACCATATTAATTGTAACTACGCCGTGCAAGATTTTTAAATTAATTTATGCACCTCTCAAATACCTTTGAGACTTTTCTCGCTTGTGTCCATTAAGGGAATTCGCTGCACCATATCCAGTTCACGATTGACCTGGGTCAGTGACAGTTCGTCTAGTGGACATAAAGTTATTTTTTCTTTTATAATTACTGCCTCTTTAATTCCTTCTCACTATTACTATCCCCTAACGAATAACATTTCGTGCATTTTGTTATATCATTATTATGACATTTAATTTAAGTTCTCGTCGAATAACACAAGACTCATAATATAACCGCCAAAACAATCGAATCTTTTTCAGTGAAGAAGGTAATCAATTTTCTCATTTCCTTCCACGATGCTTCAAAATATTTGTGTACGATCAAAAGCAGCTTCCATGTTTATCTGAACTTTACTGTTATGACAGTTATGAACACATTTTGAAATTAAAGTTTCAGAACCAAATAAAAAATGTGTTCATTTCATGTTACCAGATTACGTGATTTGTGTAAAACGTCGAGACTTGTGAAAATATCGATTTCAATTTTTTGCACGATTACAATACTTCCTCTATACTTCGAATACCAGAACGTAAAAAGGCTATGTATTCATTCGCTTGGCTGTAGAATTAAAAGTTTAAATATTTTAAGAATAATATTCCACGCGTCAATAGAGTTTCAGTAGTAATTGATGAAGGTTGATTTCAACCTTAACAACAACCACGTTTTGGCGGTAGTCTCCTGCTGGTGCTACAGTGCTCACACTGAAACAACTTATTTGTGTATGGCCTGGGGTTGATTGTTTATAGAAAACCTGTTTAGCTTACCTATACATCCAAAAGTATTTCGATAAATGTCACTGTTGTTTTAAAAATGCGATCTTTTTACTTTCTCGTATATACGTAGTATAGAGAAAGTATTGTAATCGTGCAAAAAAAAAAAATCGAGATTTTTACAAATCTCGACGTTTTACACCTCACTGATACGGAAAAACATAATTTTGCAATCTTGTCCGTATGTCTGTGTGTGTGTGTGTCTGTGTGTGTGTCTGTGTGTGTGTCTGTCCGTGTGTAAACACGATAACTTGAGTACCGTTACAGCTAGGTTGATGAAATTTCATATATAAGTATTTTATCAAAATCGTAGATCCGTATCAACTTTTGAGCGATTTCCGATAACCGGAAGTGGTACTTTTCCTACTTTGAATTTTTTAAAAGCCTATAACTTGAGTACTATTTCAGATAGATAAATGAAATTTCACATGTAAGTAAAAGATCTAATTCTCTACCTTCTGTTAAATTTTGAGTAATTTCCGTTGACTGGAAGTAGTAATTTACGCTACTTCCGATTTCTCTAAAAACTAATGTAAATTTTTAAAGTACTAATAATATTGCGCACTATTATACGCGTTTTTATTCGGCGTTCGCTTGGTGCGCAATGGTTTTTTTTATGAGATTCTATTCTATTTTTAAAAGTTTAAATATTTAAAATGGATTAAAAATCATAACTATATCCCCAGTTACCATCCCCTGTTGTTTTATATAAGAATATTCGAGAAAGTTTAGGGGAGATCACTACCGGTTTATTTCAAATTTTAATCTATCTGGTATTTTATAAGGTTTATTTTTAAGTGATGTGTGTTTTAATACTCCTTAAGATAATATTGTACGAATTATTAAACGTTGCAAATTTACAGAACGATCACCAATTAAGTCCAGTAACAGCACATCTTTGTTAATATCTGCAAAAATTCCTGCCACAGATAACATACCAGTACATGATTTGGATATAGCATAGACTAAAAAATCTAGACAGCTTATTGTCAGAGAAATATTTGGTTAACTTTAAATAAAAAAAAATGTGTTGTCAGATTTATTGTGATAGCATGCAACACAATTTATGCGGGTGGGTGGTGGTGGACACTGTTAAAAGTATATATTTTCTATAAAAATTCCATTTCGTTTTGAGGGAGCGGTAGAAGATACCGCTCTAAATAACCTAACTAATAATTCTACATAAATTATTCTTAAACATCGGCATGAAAATTATAAATTCTGTTAATATTATATTTTATGCCTTTATACACTTACACAATTCGCAATTAAAAGTTTGTCTTTTCAGATTCAATATTCAGTGTGACTAGTAGTTTAATCCTAACTTTAGATCAACGACCCGAGACCGCCCACCAACACGAGAGAGGTGTGACCGTGACACAACAAGGGATGTGATTTATCCTGGTGGGTAGAATTTTAAAAGCGCCATGTTTACTTCAGACAAGGCTAAGTAAAGAGGCATTGTGTACGAGCTGAGTCGTAAAAAAATGTGTTTATCGTAAAGTGAGATTTATTCCATTTCAGACCTGTTCCAGTACGTCGCCCGTCACTTAGAAATCAGCCGGTGTTATCTGGTGTCTTGGTAAGAGATGTACACACAACGTGTGCCATCTGTACACACAGCCAGGAAACTTCCTATACTGGGGAACACCTTGTCTTACCGTAAGACAAATAATATTCAATGTTGAAATCCTTATTATATTCTCCGTCCTGATCAAAAAATTTCTGTGTCTCAAAATCTCTAGTAAAAAGGATATATATATATTATATATATATCGCAAACAAGACAATACGCATGTGCTTTTGTCCTAAACACATGCAAGGTTGAGTTCTTCTGTCCGTGATATATCTAAAAACTTTAGAAGTAGTATGTGGGCAATGGGAACTCACTCTAGTAAGAAGCCACTGCCTGACCTTTCGCATGTGTAGCACATGATCTGGCCAAACAAAGCGACTTAAGAGGCTCCTCTACCATTGTTCCACAAACTAATTCTAAAAAATAGTAGATACTCTAGCACACGGAAGTGCCTACTCGCCGACCTTGACATTGTGTTCATCGCCCTTGCGGTTTGATTGTTCTTGTAATGGCAAAATACAGTTGATTAAAAACAAGACATCTGAAAGCGAACCTACGAGACGCAATGCTACTTTTTACAAGCTTTTATTTAACTTGCTTCCTCTGTCTATCAACAGTCTGTCGTCAGTCTGTTATCAGTCTAGATCGAAACGCTCGAGCGCAATTACGGGCACTTCGAACTGACGGATACAGTTTGTAGTTGGTACGTTAACAAGACATAAAGACAATGCAACACGGCATTAAATTTGACTTGATTGGTTGCCTAATTGATTTTTTTAATGAATTAAATAACATTTTGACCAAATTAGTAGCAGCCGTACCCAAATATTCTGCACTATTATACATGCGTCGACACGTTCAATAGGTGCGCAATGATTTTTAGTCATGCAACTCTATTGTAAATAAAAAGTGAAAATTAGTTTTTTTTTTCATAAAAACGCTTTAATAACAAGCTTTTATGTAATAATGCACTAAAAAGGAGAAAACAAGGTAATTAAAAAGTCTAGTGACAATTTTAGCGCAATTTCCTTATGTTATCTAAAAATAGCTCTGTCGTAACGTAAATCAAGAGCAGGGTTAGTAAAACCATTGGTTAAAATACATGTTTTATTTACAATAGAGTTACATGACTAAAAACCATTGCGCGCCTAGCTACTGAACGTGATGACGCACCATTGAGCGTGATGGCGCAGCTAATGAACGTGATGACGCGTGTGGTGTGGTTGGAAAAAATGCCTACTAATTCGGTCCAAATTTTAATTAATTAAAAAAAATTTTTGTGACCGAACGAAAGGATATTTTTAAAAACTTTCTTCGGCAATATTGTTCTAAGTTATGGCAGGAATCGATTGGTAAATGTTTCAAGTCGCTAAGTGGTCTGGTTGCCGAGATATGGGCCAAAAACTGCTTTTTTTCGAGGTTTTTTGGCTTTTCCGGGAAATCCATGAAAGAAACCCGGAATTTTTATGGCCTATGTTCATCCTCGTAACTTGCTTAACATAATTACTTTTGGAACTAGTCATCGATATTGCTCCGTTGAGGAGGAGATACGACTTAAAGCTGCGGACACACATCCATCCATCCATCCATCCATCCATCCATCCATCCATTCATACATTCCCAGAAAAGACGAGTTAATAAACGCAATTCTCCAGAATGGAAATTGCGCTAAAAAGTATGCACTATTCAAAACTATAAAGAAAAGCGTGGGTCTCTTCCTAAATATTAGTAAGGTATCCAATAGCTATTTAAATGACCCACGCTTTTCTTTATATTTATTTAAATAGTAGTGCATGTTTTTTTTCTTCTCCTTTTTAGTGCATTGTCACATAAATGCTTGCTATTAAAACGTTTTTTATGAAAAAAAATTCCTACAAGCTTTTTTTTTTTTTAACTCACTGTCTCTGCCTGTCTGTCTAAATCGTAAAATTAAAAGTAGAATAAGTTCCACTTCCGGTTATTGGAAATTTCTGAAAAGTTTAAACAGAACTACACATTTGATATAACACTTGCATAAAAACGTTTTAACAACATGTTTTCCCGGGAGCCCGCGCCCAGACAGAGAGCATTCCGCCCTTTTCCGCCCCAAACAAGGGATTTAATTTAATTACTATAATATAATAATTGGATTTTTTCTACTTTTTAGTGTATTATTTAACAAAAGCTTGTTATTAAAACGTTTTTTTTATGAAATTTTTTTTCAGTACTAAATTTTTAAAATTTACAATAGAGTAGCTTAACTAAAAACCATTGCGCAAGTAATGAACGTGATGACGCGTGTATAATAGTGCGAAATAGTTTGATGAGACCGCCTACTGATTTGGACATTTTAATTAATTCATTAAAAAATTAGGCAACAAGTTAAGTCAAATTTAATGTCATGTTGCATTGTTTATGTCTTGACCCATGTAACAACTACGAAACGTATCTCAGTTAGAAGCGCCGGTAATTTTGCTCGGGCGTTTCGATCTAGACTGACGACGGACAGACAGAGACAGTGAGTTGAATAAAAGCTTGTAAATTTTTAAAAACTTTAAATAACAAGTTTTTATGTAATAGTGTACTAAAAATGAGAAAATTAATTCTACACTTCTATTTAAATAACAAAAAATGTATGGGTCACTTTAGTATCTATTGGATACCTTTACTAATGTTTTGGAAGAGACCCACGCTTTTCTTTATGGTTATTTAAAATAGTAGTGTATAATTTATTTTCTACTTTTTAGTGAATTATTACATAAAAGCTTGTTATTAAAACTTTTTTATACAATTTTTTTTAGTACTTTACACTTTTTATTTACAACCAGCTGACCCGCTACGTAGCATACGCCGCTATTTAGTTGTTTTATTTCCTATTTTCATATTTTGTAAATTCGACACTACCAATGCTGCGACTGAAAATATTTTTCTTTAAAACACTATCAGTAGCTCGTCAAGGACTATTATCCTTACTCTCATTTTCAACTCCTCTCGCCCTCACCCCTCCCCGTGAAAGCAACCATCCGTGACGACAGTTAACACAGTACAATGAAATAAATCGGGAGTGATCTCCCCTAAACTTTCTCGAATAATCTAATATAACACTACGGGGAATGATAACTCGTGACATAGACAATATTTTTAATCCATTTTTAATTACTCAAACTTTTTATAATAGAAGTGAATCTCGTAGAAAAAAGAATTGCACACCAACTGAACGCCAAATAAAATGTGCATAAAAGCGCGGGATATTATTAGTACTTAATACATTCACATGCGTTTTTTTGAGGAAATCGGAAATTACTACTTCCGATCAACGGGAAGTACTCAAAATTTGACAGAAGGCAGAAAATTAGATTTTTTACTTACATCTGAAATTTCATTTATCTATCTAAAATAGTACTCAAGGTATAGGCTTTTGAAAATTCAAAGTAGAAAAAGTACCATTTCCGGTTATCGGAAATCGCTCAAAAGTTGATACGGATCTACGATTTTGATACAATACTTATATATAAAATTTCATTAACCTAGCTAAAACGGTACTCAAGTTCAGTAGCGTACGCAGGGGGGGAGCAGGGGGAGCGGCCGCTCCCCCTCTGGCCTTTTTTAGCAAAGTGGCGCCTTTTTGGAAACTTTTTAAATTCAAAGTTTTAAACAATGATATTTGTTAAAAAAAATATTTTTGGTCGGCACATCTATTTAAATCACAAGATTTCTTTTCATGCAGCAATTAAGCATTATTGTACTAGTCTAGTAGTGTCTACTTTTACTTCACGTATTAACAGCTGCATCAGTTTGCCATTCTAAAAATAACCATTACGATGCATTGCAATGTTTAAAAAACCTCTACGGTAGTACCACTTGGCAAGAGGGGTGTTAAGTTTAAGGCAACTGTATAATGTATTTGCTTACGAATAATTGAATTAGAAAATGTCATACATAAAACTTCACACATAATTACTTTATATATACAGTTTGAATCGTGTGATTAATTAAAAAAAATTACAGAAACAGTTTGGGCGATAGTGATTACGATTACAAATTATATGAAACAGTTACAAACCCCCGTTCCCCATGGACCCCTCTGTAAAAAAAAAGTCATCATATTTCTGTAAAATATATTTGTGTAATATATAATTGTGTAATATATATGTATGTTTAGAACAGTCATCTAAAAACTGACGCTATGTTCACTCTGAGTTGGTTATCTCCCCCCTCCCCCCTCCACACACACACCTCACCACCACAATTGTGTAGAGCGACATTAATGTCACACCTAGGTATACACTGGGTTGGATAATTGACCTAAAGGGAACGGACAGTGGTGAGTGAAGTTGAACCCCCCCCCCCCCAACCCACCCCGAACTGATCTGTTAAGTACATGTAGAGAACGCGTAATGATGTACCAAAGTACCATGCCGCCAGAAAACTCTGTGAATATTGTTTTTGCAATTACCAGTAAAAAGGTGTGTGATCAATACAGTGATCTAACCCCATACCTATCACTATGTTAAAAAAAATTATCTTTAAAGAACACCAAGAAGCAGTAGTTAATTAAAATATTTGATCTAAACTGAATGACCGATATTTAGCTATATGTAGGCTGTTATTCCGAATGTTTTTCTATTGTATCGAAAAGCGTGCTTTTATACCATCTCTGATTTTACAAACTTTTATTATGCTGTAATACTTTAGCATTTATGAAAAAGATATATTAAATTCTGATTATAGACAAAAACATTTTGTAATCACGAATAGTCTTAAATAATTTCATTATATTCTAAAGTAATTATTTATTTGTTTTGACATTTATAATTAAATGTGTAGATATATAGGCCTACATATTTATATTAAGACAGTGATTATTTCCCCTATTTCACTTGTCTTAAATAATTTCCCAGGAACTATTATGTAAGAAATTTTGCTTACATATATATATATATATATATATATATATAAATATATATAAATATATATATATATATATATATATATATATATATATATATATATATATATATATATATATATATATATATATATATATATATATATATATATATATATATAATACATATATATAGAACGTGTTAAAAATTTGGCGCCTTTTTTTGCTCTTTTCGCTCCCCCTACAACGAAAACCTGGATACGCCTCTGCTCAAGTTATCTTGTTTACAGACACATAGACACACACAGAGACACACACACACACACATACACACAGACATACGGAGAAGATTGCAAAATTATGTTTTTCCGACTCTGGGAGCACTAAAACGTCGAGATTTGCAAAAATCTCGTTTTTTCTTTGCACGATAATTCACGATTACAATACTTTCTCTATACTTCGTATATACGAGAAAGTAAAAAACAAAAAAAACCAAGCAGAACGTGTTATTACCTCCCCATAGTTTCATAGTGCTTAAAACTCAATTATCTGCACCTAATAGTCGTCACTAATTGGACACGATGGTAAACAGCACACCAGACTGGTAGGGGTGGGGTGGTAGTGATATGATCTGTTGAGCTTACGTCTTAGTGGTGTCTCGCAAGGTCACCATGAAGAGAATTATATATATATATATATATATATATATATATATATATATATATATATATATATATATATATATATACTAGTCAAGGTTGGCTATATATTTCTGTTGGATCTTAATTGTTGGACGCGAGTAAGTCTGTGCTACCCCCCCTCCCCCGACTCCTCAGGGCGTGCTGTAGTAAAAATTTAAGTGTACTTTTATTGACCTCAGCAATGATAAGGTAGAAAACCCTTCGACGACCCATGGGCGCTATTGGAACCACCGGTTACAATACTACAGGAGTGCTGTTGTAGTCAAAGATTTATCAACTCAAATATTGCATGCGTGTGACCTTGTGCCCTACTCTACTTCATCATAACAAAATTACTACATTAGTTTGGGGAAAACATAGCACAATATAAAATATTTTTTTCGTCTTCTTAAGTTAGTCTATTTCGACAGAATAGTGTAATAATACGTAGTTTGTTTTTACAGAGATATTTCTGTAAAGTGAATGTACTGTGGTACGTATTTTAAACAGGAAACATTATCATGACAAAAAAGTAAGCTCTAATACAAAAACATCTGAACAGACTCATTGATTTAATCCAGGCAACAGGCTGTTATTGGGACTAATGTCATAATTTTGATGATTCAGACCAACAGTCACACATTAACACCCGAATTCAGACAGACAGTCACACATTAACACCCGAATTTAGACCAACAGTCACACATTAACACCCGAATTCAGACAGACAGTCACACATTAACACCCGAATTTAGACCAACAGTCACACATTAACACCCGAATTCAGACAGACAGTCACACATTAACACCCGAATTTAGACCAACAGTCACACATTAACACCCGAATTTAGACCAACAGTCACACATTAACACCCGAATTCAGACAGACAGTCACACATTAACACCCGAATTCAGACAGACAGTCACACATTAACACCCGAATTTAGACCAACAGTCACACATTAACACCCGAATTTAGACCAACAGTCACACATAAACACCCGAATTTAGACAGACATTCACACATTAACACCCGAATTTAGACCAACAGTCACACATTAACACCCGAATTTAGACCGACAGTCACACATTAACACCCGAATTTAGACCGACAGTCACACATTAACACCCGAATTTAGACAGACATTCACACATTAACACCCGAATTTAGACCGACAGTCACACATTAACACCCGAATTTAGACAGACATTCACACATTAACACCCGAATTTAGACCGACAGTCACACATTAACACCCGAATTTAGACAGACATTCACACATTAACACCCGAATTTAGACAGACATTCACACATTAACACCCGAATTTAGACCGACAGTCACACATTAACACCCGAATTTAGACAGACATTCACACATTAACACCCGAATTTAGACCGACAGTCACACATTAACACCCGAATTTAGACAGACATTCACACATTAACACCCGAATTTAGACTAACAGTCACACATTAACACCCGAATTTAGACCGACAGTCACACATTAACACCCGAATTTAGACCGACAGTCACACATTAACACCCGAATTTAGACCGACAGTCACACATTAACACCCGAATTCAGACAGACAGTCACACATTAACACCCGAATTTAGACCAACAGTCACACATTAACACCCGAATTCAGACAGACAGTCACACATTAACACCCGAATTTAGACCAACAGTCACACATTAACACCCGAATTTAGACCAACAGTCACACATTAACACCCGAATTCAGACAGACAGTCACACATTCAGATAGGCGGACGTCACGTGACTGACGTGAATGACTTTTTAAATTTTCTCAGTTTACACACCTATACCTTGATAGTCGTTGAAGTCTTGTTGGCCCGGTGGCTAAGTTGAATGATGTACTCAACACAAGCTGGCGTTCGGTGTTCAAATCCGGGTCAACAACAGATCAGATATCCAATATATCTGTGTTAAACAAACGAGCAATATGTTTAAGGAAATGGTAATAGAGTTTTTTTCTAATACTTTCTTAATGTATCTATTTTGCTTTCGTAAGCGAAAAAAGTTGGATTTAGAATAAAAAATGTTCTAATATTATTTCATTCCAATTGTTTTGTTTGTGATGTATAAATAAAAAAAAGTAATACATTATTCAGTTATGCAAATTGTAAAAAAAGTTAGATTATAATTGTTTATTTAACCATTAAACATTAACACTGAATTTCAGGTACACGGACATCACGTGACTGACATGAATTTGTTTTTATTTAAACTCTGCCTGCAGACAAAGGAAAAGATGGTCAACAACTAACCACAGAAATGGAAGTAGATGTATAATAGTGGGACGGCGTGGCCTAGCGGTGGAGCGCTAAACTGTTAACCCGATAGTTTCGAGTTCGAATCCGGGTTCAAGTTAGTGGAACGTTCTTGAGTTCACCCAACTCTGATGGGAAAGTAAAGGCAGCTGGGCATAATGCTGACCACATTATCCCTTTATATGCCGAGGTAAAGAAACATATGAACTCCACTTCATCTGCCCAATGGATCGTTTGGTCTAAAGAGAAATCTTTGCTCTTTACTGTATAGCCCAACAATGCCTTTAGATGGCAATTTTCTCTCCGTATTTTGAAGTTTTAGTATTGATGTTTTAGATTATGCTTTAACCATAAAATAAAACAGTCACCTGTATAGGAAGTTTCCTGGCTGTGTGTACAGTTGGCACAAGTTGTGTGAACAGTTCTCAACAAGACACCAGATAACACGGGGCTGTGGGCTGACTGACGGTGGACGTACTGGAACCACGTCTGGGGATGGGACACATTTAATTAACGATAAACAAGGAATTGTGAACTATTGCTACGATGATTATATGTTGGATTATTGTATCATATTTACATTTGAAATTAATTCTTAAAAATCGCTTAGTAAATATTTCCTGTCATTTCTATACCTTTCGCAATATATTTGAATGATGTGTCTAGTGCTATAGGCAGTCAGTACTTTCCCTAAAATCACATTGAAAATGTAAAGTATTTTCACAAATTAAAGTCACGTCTGGCCAAAAGATCTAGCTTTTACACACTGTAAAATAATTTACAATGATTTATGAATTCGAATAACAAAACGGATTAGTAACAGCTTTTATCTTTACAGAAATAAAAATTATGTACTTACATTCAAATTAATAGACCTCCGTTTCAATGAAAGATCCGCAGGTTAATTAACCAAAGTAAAATTTAACTGAAATTCGTTAGTTGTCTGTATAAATCAAATAATTAAAAAGTGTATTTGATAATTTGAATATAAATGATTGTAGACATGATTTCATAAAAGGTTTGACCCCGGAAAACAACTTTACGTTGGTTTTAATTTCATATAATTTTGATTATTTTTAATTGTTTTATACTCCAACTGATTATTTTGCTTCTTAAATATAATTTAACCGTTTGTTTTTCAAATCCAATGGTTTTCAAGTGCTTTATTTTATGGACACTATTTTGAAACTGAAACAAGCATAACTTACAACTGCTTTCGTTTGACTGTTGATTTTCACCACAGTAATGATCAGTACAATTGTACAAACAGTAATCGAAACTATAGACAGCAAATATGTCAAACTGTTTAAAACACATGGAAATATTTCACGATCAGTCACCAGCTCAGAGTTAAAATACCGATATCATGTTTGGAATTATAAAGCTAGATCAATTCTATCTCTTCTTCATAGCTCTCAGACCTATAAATAAATATCGTGTTATGGCAACACTACTGTACACGAAACCAACTCACACATATTAAATGGATAAATGATTGAATAAAATGATATAGTATTAATACCAAATGGCAACTAATAAAGGATCATAACTAATAAAATTCTTCAAATTATAAAAGGTTTCTTTCCGACATTTATTTTCATGAGGGTGGGGCACTGGTTAAAGTATATATTTTCTTTTTCGTTCGGGGGGGGGGGGGGGGAGAGAGCAATAACCCCCGGAAGAGATGCCTGAAAGAGACTGATTTGCAGTTCGCAAAAATAATCTTAACTCTAAACAAATTACCTAATCCATGATACCATTTTAAACCAGCATGATACATTCACTTCTGATTTACTAGCTTTCAGTGGTGTTCTCTGTCACTCCAAACTGCATAGCAAGAAAAAAAAAGAGGCAATAGCAGATGTTTAGTAACGTATAATAAAAGAATAAGACAATTTGTTTACTTTATTCCGAATATTTTTTACTTTTCCCTTTAAATCCATCTCTCTTTGTGCGTGTAATACACGGCCAATGCTGCCTGGCACAATGCTTGTTGTTCTGGCAGAGAGCAGCCGGATGTAGAGTCAAGCAACAGTGAGTTATCGTCAGGTTGTGCCTCTCCCCCATTGTCATCAGACCACTTGGTGTTAGATTTTGGAGAGAGGGGGATGATTAGGGGCAAGTTCATTGTAGGGTAGGGTACCCGTAACGCAATCTTGTGATTATTAGGGCTAGCAAGTGTGCGTTTTTCTGCACTTCTGTAAATAGCTGTATGTGTAGATATTACATAATTAGCTTACACATTTTTAAAAAAATGTAGATACCACGCTCATTGATTGCCACATAAAGCACACAATTTAATGTTAAATAGTACCTACTTTCATAATCGTCTATACATGTGTTTGTAGGATTTTTACACCAAGGTCTAGAAATCACGATAGGATTCAAATTGTAAGAATAGTTTATTTGGTTATTTGCTGTTTGTCATCAGTTCTTACACAATGTTGATGTTTTGTCCGTGGAATTGTTGTAGAGTCAGCACCATGCCATGCCCCCTAAAACCTATCCCCGCGTAACGTCAGCTATCCATCACAGTCAAGTTTCTCTATGTGCGGAAACCATGTTCACCTAACATCAGTGTATTAAACACATGATCAACAAACCATGACATATCACATCTGGTATTATATAAGCCTCAATAAACAACAAGCACACGAAACATGACGATGATGTAGCACGTCTTTAATACCCTTACGTATTTTTATCAGTGTTACCATTAGAAACATTCCAGACATCTAATAGAAAATTACATTTGAAACGTTTTACAAAATCGGCAGATTGTTAGGGGGGGTGGGGTGGGGGGGATGGGTGGTGGAAATCGTCAAAGGAAAGAGGGTGCAGAGCTGGAACGTTTAAGGAGTTCACTTGTGTCTATTATGTATTGATAGAAAAAAAAAGTAAAAGGTGGCCCTCGATCGAATAAGGGGTCATCTATAAATGACGTCGCTCTTTTTTGGACTATTTTTACCTCCCTCCCCCTCCCCTCCGTCACACATCGTCACAAAAAGCCAAACTGCACCACTTAAATGACGTCACACCTCAGCCTACAACCCCTCCCCCCCTCATAATTGCAGTTGAATTTTTCTTAAAACATCGATATTTTACCAAAATCTTGTCTGAACTCTGTCTATATAGAGTATTTTAATCTATTCCTATTACAATTTATTGAAACAGTTTCCTAAAACACGAAATAACGTCTAAAATTAGTTTTTAACATGGCTTTTTTATAATGCAAAAGTGTTATGTCTCACCATCTGAACCCTCCCCCCCATCTTCACCCTCATCACACACCGTCACAAAATTACGGACCCCCTTCCCCCCTACGAGTGTGAGTAATTTATGGACGACCCACTAATACTGTATCTACATAAAGTGGTACGACAAGGTTTTAAAATTTTAAGAAGAAGCTTTGATTGGTTGGCAACCGTTCACATTGCGTATTGTTGACGTCACACTCCAGCGGCTGTCCTTATACCGTATTGGCTTTTGAGCTGAGGGTGCCATATTGGTCACGTGTGAGGGTGCCATAGTGCTCACGTGTGAGAATGCCATAGTGCTCACGTGTGAGAGTGCCATAGTGCTCACGTGTGAGGGTGACATAGTGGTCACGTGTGGGGGTGCCATAGTGGTCACGTGTGGGGGTGCCATAGTGCTCACGTGTGAGGGTGCCATAGTGCTCAAGTGTGGGGGTGCCATAGTGCTCACGTGTGAGGGTGCCATAATGCTCACGCGTGAGGGTGCCATAGTGCTCACGTGTGAGGGTGCCATAGTGCTCACGTGTGAGGGTGACATAGTGGTCAAGTGTGAGGGTGACATAGTGGTCACGTGTGGGGGTGCCATAGTGGTCACGTGTGGGGGTGCCATAGTGCTCACGTGTGAGGGTGCCATAGTGCTCACGTGTGGGGGTGCCATAGTGCTCACGTGTGAGGGTGCCATAGTGCTCACGTGTGGGGGTGCCATAGTGCTCACGTGTGAGGGTGCCATAGTGCTCAAGTGTCAGGGTTCCATAGTGCTCACGTGTGAGGGTGCGATAGTGCTCACGTGTGAGGGTGCCATAGTGCTCAAGTGTCAGGGTTTCATAGTGCTCACGTGTGAGGGTGACATAGTGCTCACGTGTGAGGGTGCCATAGTGCTCACGTGTGAGGGTGACATAGTGCTCACGTGTGGGGGTGACATAGTACTCATGTGTGAGGGTGACATAGTGCTCATGTGTGAGGGTGACATAGTGCTCACGTGTGGGGGTGCCATAGTGCTCACGTGTGAGGGTGACATAGTGCTCACGTGTGAGGGTGACATAGTGCTCATGTGTGAGGGTGACATAGTGCTCACGTGTGGGGGTGCCATAGTGCTCACGTGTGAGGGTGACATAGTGCTCATGTGTGAGGGTGACATAGTGCTCACGTGTGAGGGTGCCATATTGCTCACGTGTGAGGGTGACATAGTGCTCATGTGTGAGGGTGACATAGTGGTCACGTGTGAGGAAGCTCATGGTAACCCGACCACTGTGATGACAGCGAATGCGCCTGGTGCTATTAGACCCTTGAGTCAAGTAGTACCACTGCCCCCCGTGCAAGAGGCCTACTGAACAGATCCCAAGTACTGAGATAGCCACTGGGTAACTCTGGCAACTACTGGGACACTGCTACATGGGCGTGGCCATCCAAACGTTTTATTTTATCGCAGAAACCTTCCCAGGAGTATTCTCATAAACTTTTCAAAGTTTCATTGCGATCGGATGAAAAGTGTAGTTGTGTATAAAAAGATAATAGACAGACACATAGACGGAAAAACGAATACATATATATATATATATATATATATATATTTATATATATATATATATATATATATATATATATATATATATATATATATATAGTTTGGATATTTTACACATATGTGATACACCGCAAGGATGGCCCAATCTACTGCTGGTGACACACCACAAGGATGGCCCAATCTACTGCTGGTGACACACCACAAGAATTGCCCAATCTACTGCTGGTGACACACCGCAAGGGTAATGTTTGGGGCTCACAGTCACCACCTAGGTAGAGGATGACACAGCTAACAGTTGAGCGCTCTATCTACTGCTGGAGATCCTGACTTGTGACGGATTCTGCTGAACAGATGACGCCAACTTGTATATGAGTTAGACAGGCATATTTTGATTCTCACAATATTTGACAGTTATAGCAGTAAACGTTCGATAAAAGAAATCTACAACTGTCGTTGTTGAGGAACTCTACTTCATCTGTTTCATGTACAGAATACTCTGTGACGGTACTTATCTTGTTGTCAATTTAATTTGCTCTACTATAAACCTTTTTCTCCTAACAACAAAGAAACTGCTAACATTTCAGGAACTGATGTAGACTAAAACATAGGAAAATGATTTTAAAGAAATGACTGCAACCAACCGATCTTGATGCTAAATTTGACTTAATCTTACCATAGAATGTGGACTATCATTCAAATATTCTAAACTTGTATTTTGCAAGCTGGTTCTTGGACCAATTTGTTTTATTGAGTAATCTCCCCAAAACTTTAACTTTAAAACTACCCTAACTATAACACTGTGGGTATGGCAAGTCGGGATATAGACATGATTTTTAATCCATTTTTAATTACTTAAACTTTTAAAAATAGAATAGAACCTCGTAGAAAAAAAGCATTGCGCGCCAAGTGAACGCCAAAACAAATATGTGTATAATAGTGCGGAATATTATAAGTACTTTATAAATTCACATGCGTTTTTTGAGAAATCGGAAATAGCGTAAATTACTACTTCCGGACAACGGAAATTACTCAAAATTTGTGACAAGGCAGAAAATATTTTTTTTAGGCTTTTAAAAATTGAAAGTTGAATAAGTTCCACTTCCGTTTTATCGGAAATCGCTAAAAAGTGGATACAGAACTAAACATTTGATATAATACATATATATACACACACATACGGATAAGATTGCAAAACTATGATTTTCCGACTCAGGGACGGGTAAATCGTCAAAATTTGTAAATATCTGTGGGTTTTTTTTTTGCACGATTACAGTTCTTTCTCTATAGGTTAGCGTATACGAGAAAATAAAAATTTTAAAAAATCTAATTTAATGAAACAGGGAAACAACTATGTAAATACTAGTCATTCAATCTTTTTTTCATTGTTACTTCCCTTTGACCACAAATGGGTTTATTGTAATTTAGAGCTCGCATTATTTATAGCTTAGCTTAGTCCAAAGATGAATATTTCATACCGAGAGTAAAGTGATGAGACCGATGTTGTCCCTAATTCATCCTCTTGCTTTAACTGACAAGGTATCGATATCAGAGGCGTAGTGAGGGCGGGGCGGGGGTGCGGACCGCACCGGATGACACCATTTAGGGGGTGTCACCGAGGCAAAAAAGAAAAGGCAAAACGTACTTAAGAAAAATGCTTTTTTGCCAGTTCCATTAATAATTAATCAAAGTTAAATAGTCTTTTATGTACGAATCGACTATTATTTCAAGGGGGTAGGGATGATGATACCTAACTGTATTGTATTATAAACAGACTAAAGATAAACATAGTTAATAGCCTATACATATATATGTATATAATATATATATATATATATATATATATATATATATATATATATATATATATATATATACTTTTCGACTTGGGGGGGGGGGGGTAACCACAAAGTGCTGCACCGGACCTTGCGACGCCACTGATCGATATTCGAACATAAGTAGAATTGGTGTAGCAGTTGTGTTAAACATTGTATTACATATTATATTTAAATTGACCAGCAACTTTAAAGTAAAGCTAACTTGCATTTAGTCAATTCAGCAGAGAAAGTAGAGTTCATGTGTTGGTGTTATACCAATGACTAAGTAGGTCGTTGAGTCCACACACCCAGCCGAATTATGTTTCTCCAAACATGTCCAGGTACTCATCAGATCTGTGCATCAAGAAAGGTAATCGAACCTGGGAATCAAACTCGTGTCCTTGGAGACAAAAAGTGCGAACTCTTTTACTCGACCATGTCGTCCCATTTCTCCAGTTGCTTATTAACGCCCTGCTTTACAGTTTTCATGTTTGATAACTTTGTTTCAATGTTTTAAAGTCACACTAGTTGTTCTATCACTGCCGATCTATCAACTTTTATAAAAGATGTTTTACAATATCAGTTTATTCAAGGATTTCTAGTCAATTAGAATGACAACAATGTTTACACACATGTCAGTCAATGACAGCATCAAACTACGATTTTACTTTACATTTCTATTGGAGCAGGTCTAGAAGCGACGAAGTATCTAAATATAGAATGCGATGTGTCAAATATTTTTAAATGATTAGAATTCCAAATTTGTCTAATTATCTCATTCAAATTAGTCTTACAGGTGTATAGGCATAAACAAATGGACTTTGTGGTAAAGTTTAAACTTACAACTCATGACGGCCTGGCGCGAACATCGATATCACAACATGCACTGTTTGACAACAACTTTAACATCAACAGACAACAAAGATTAAAATAAAAGTAGAAAGACATATTGTTTTTCCATTTAATGACTTTTAGTGTAAACACGTTGTAAACAAATACAAATAGTCTGAATATGACATTTACAAAGATAGGTAACATTTTATTTACAGGTAATAGCCAGCCTAAATATGACAACAATTGCCGACAAAAGTTATAAGGAAATTAATTAAACCATTTGAAACAAATAAACTCTAAAATCGATCAATGTACATGCAAATTAATACAGTTAAACGGTTTACATCAATCAAAACATTTGTTTTAATCATTTAAATGTAATAAAATGTTGATAAGACATGCAGGTCTTAACACAGTTTAATGACGGGAAAAGTTCCGCCATTTTGTTTGTTTATATTGTGAAGACAAGGGGAGAGACCCAACAGTTACATCAGTCTCAATACTCCCCACTATAATTTCCTTCAGAGTTTGATCCACTGTGGGGATGGAGATACAACAACCACCCGCCGTATCCCGGCATGTACACAGACGCCCCACTGGAGCCAGGACATGTACATGTTGTGTACGTGTACTTGTACCAACCTCCCCTCCTCTCATGTTCGTGTGTCCATTGTCCTACAGAGACCTGTTTAGGACAGCCATGAGGATGTGACACTATAACGGTCAACTTGTCCACAACATCAAATCTCCTGTATTTGTCCCTTGCTTTCCTACTTAGACCATTAAAGCGCCCACACATCTTGTCCAGTTCATCAACCAACTTTAAGTCACATGACACACATGTAAACTTACACCAGTCTCCCTTAATGTATGCCTCTATCACCCCCCAGCCATCAAGACTGACCCCAGGACTTTTATTGTCATCAAAACCTACAACACACCTGGTCTGTCTCGCCTCACTCTCATCAAACACCACGTGTGCGGCTGTCAACACAACAACCTCACCCCACACTTTGCTGGGTGTGTCCGAGTGTTGACACTTGCCACATTTACAAGTGCCCTTGTTGTCACTCTCTGTGTACTTGTACACACGATACACCCTCCCCGTCCCTAACCTCATCACGTGACTTCCTCTGTCCTTATAACATGGATATGGAACTTGAGTGCCTGGGTAAAACTCTGGTCTCTTTAGACTGGTGAATTTAGTCTTTACCTGGACAGTTAGGGCTGCCAATGTTTTGATTGTCACAGACATGAGGTCGTCATGGTAACGTGAGGGGAGATAATTTGCGTTGAAATCTTTAAGAGGTATAAAACCTTTGTGACCTGGATTCTTCATACAGCCAGCAACATGTTTGTGTAGATCAGCTTCTCCTCCATAGCACATCTCAGCTTCATGATTTCCTGAAGGAACAAATAATTTATGTCTCTAGAAAAATAAATGCTATATATAATATTAAATTTTTAAATTTAAATAAACTTGACTAAAGTCATCTAGATGTTATACCACTACATATATTTAATTGTTTACATTATGTTTGCCTTATACTTTAGTAAATCTTACCTGGAAGGAATACACCTGATTCTTCAGTCATTATTTGCTTATTCTGAATTTCACAGCTTGCCACAACTGAAATAATGTAGACATTAAATTTCTATCTTGCAGTAACACATAATGACACACATGCCAATTAAATAATAGAAAATCATGTAAATTTTACAGACATATTTCCACATTTTGATTTTTCACTACGTCTTTAATATTTAATTGCCCTTTGGTTAATATGTTGTTAATTTTTCTTTTTAACAGCCAATGCAAAAAAGGCCTCTGTACCTAATGTTAATGTTTTTAAATAAAGCTATGATTAATTAATATTATTACATATTTTTAACAGTAGACAAAAGTTTTAACTTACAACTCGATAAGCAATAACATAGATGATTTCAGAATTGTAGAATAAATCACCTGACCATTTTAAAGTGAATTTAAATCGACTTTTTTCTTACCTGAACTTGGCGACTCCTGTTTTCTATTTGCCTTTCTGTAGGAATTGTCCATGGCCAATGCTGTTGTAATATAAAATAATCATCATTATATACCAGTATTAATCTTAAAAATTATAAAAACTTTTATAGATTTGTATTAATTATAAAAAAAAGTTATATTTATAGAAAATCAAAAAAAAAGTAAGTTTCTAAATTTTTCAACACTTACAATCTGGAGACTCTGAAATGGTTCAGCTTGAGCCTTGACTACACTACACACCTTTCTGTTCTCAAACAAATGTTGTTAGAATAAACTGAAAGCTATCAAACCTTGTAATCATGCTCTGAAAAATACACCAAAGTTCAACCTATTCTCTGTGAAATCAATAAGTCATGCTCCCATCAATGTACAAGTTTATATCAACGGTAAGAGCATCAGCTTCCAACTTGACACTGGAGCATCTCTAACAGTCATAACAAAGAAAGATTTTGACGCTGTCACAGGAGGATCAGTGTCTCTACAGCCGTGTCACAAGTGTCTAACAACATACACTGGTGACAACGTTCCGGTAATAGGAGAGTGTATGGTTCATGTAAGTTATAATGGTCAAAGTGTTAAACTTCCTCTTCTTGTGGTTGAAGGAAATGGACCGCCATTACTAGGTAGGAACTGGTTAAGTGATCTTAAGTTAAATTGGGAGAGTATTTGTTCATTGAAGAATGTAAAAGAATCTAGTCTTACTTCACTAGATAGAGTTATATCTGAAAATAAATGTGTTTTTGGTAACTCTGGATTACTAAATGATAGAACAGTGAAGATAAGCATTAAAGACACAAATCCAAGATACTGCAAAGCTAGAGTTCCACCTTATGCAATGAGGAATAAAATTGAAAATGAGCTAAGTAGATTGGAATCTAATGGCATCATAAAGAAGGTAGACTATTCTGATTGGGCGTCGCCCATTGTGCCAGTGTTAAAGAAGGATGGTTCTATAAGAATTTGTGGAGATTATAAAACTACACTGAATAAGCAAATAGAGCTAAATAGGTACCCTATACCTAACATTGAGGAAATCTCTTTGAATTTGGCAGGAGGAGACAAATTCACTGAATTAGACTTTAGTCATGCTTACACTCAACTAGAACTGCATCCAGATTCAAAAGTCTATACGACAATAAACACACATAAAGGACTCTACCAATATGAAAGACTATGTTTTGGCATATCATCTAGCCCTGGAATTTTCCAAGCTGTCATGGACAGTATTTTTAAGGATATTCCAAATGTTTGTGTGTACTTTGACAATGTGTACATAACTGGTAAGAATGACACTGAACATCTTAAAACACTTGATAAAGTATTGAAAATTGTTGGTGAAAAAGGTTTAAAGATAAACAAAGATAAATGTCAATTCATGTTGACAGAAATTAGTTTTCTTGGTTATATATTGAGCAAACAAGGCATCAGACCTCAACCTGAGAAAACAAAAGCCATTAAAGAAGCACCCAAACCTGAAAATACCCAACAACTAAGAGCTTTTTTGGGCTTAATAAATTACTATGCAAAGTTCATAGGAAATCTGTCTGGTAAACTATCACCACTGTACAAGCTGCTACAGAAAAATGCAACTTGGCACTGGGGTAAACAACAAGAAGCTGCTTTTAATACAGCAAAAGAGGCTTTGTCTTCTGACACCTTACTAACTCACTATGACCCAGGGAAAAGACTTATATTAACATGTGATGCTTCACCAGATGGTGTAGGAGCAGTCTTGTCCCACATGGATGAGAAGGGTGACAGACCCATTGCTTTTGCCAGTAGATCTTTGAACCAGGCTGAGAAAAATTATTCTCAGTTAGATAGGGAAGGCTTAGGCATCATTTTTGGTGTTAAGAAATTTCATAAGTTTCTGTTTGGTAGGAAGTTCACCATCTTTACAGATCATAAACCATTGCTAGGTTTATTTGGAGAAAACAAAACCCTACCTGAGCATGCCTCACCAGGAATTCAAAGATGGGCTATCACACTAACTGCATACAATTATGAATTGAAATACAAACCTGGATCTGAGAATAGTGCAGATAGTCTTAGTAGATTACCTTTAAAAAACCAAAGCCTGAGCTATGTACCAGAAGATGTATTGTTCTATTCACTATCATGGATAACTCCAATATAAATGTGAATGATATTAAAAGAGAAACACAAAAAGATGAGTGCTTAATAAAAGTATATGAGCACTGTATGAATGGTTGGCCTGAAGAGTCTGTGAAGGATGACTTAAGGCCATATAGAATAAGAAATTAAAACCCTTTGTGAAGATAATATAAAAGATGGAGAAGATGCAGTCCATTATCAGTCAGAGTTGCCTAAACAAAGTACTTGTAACTTAATAAATGATTATGGTGATATGGCAATTTCAAATGTTTTAAAGAGAATACATTAGTAAGAAGGAATGTGATCATCAAACAACTTTGCTAACATCATTAGCACTTACAGAAACTAAAAGGGTAACATCAAACAGAAGAAGCTAAATGTGACAATGAAAGAGTAAACAGGTTATTAGCCAAATACCGCACAACTCCTCATATAACAACAGATGTTGCACCATGTGAATTGCTATGTGGTAGGAAAATTAAAACTCATCTTGACCTACTACATCCAACTGTTCAAAGGTCTGTTTCCCAACATCAACATACACAAAAAGTAAATCATGACAAATCATCCATTGAAAGAGAATTTGCAGTTAATGATAATGTGTATCTGAGAAATTATGGGAGAAAGGAAAAATGGATACCAGGTCAAATTGTTCAATGTACAGGACCTGTGTCTTATAAAGTAAAAACAAATGATGGACTTATTGTCCGTAGACATGCAGACCAGTTGAAAATAACTTGTGCAGATAATAAGTGTGAATCTGTCAATCCCACCAAGTCTGATCAGTTCACACCAACTCAGTTTGTTCCACAACCAAGTTCTGTTGATATGAGTGAACCAAGTTGTCTGGAGTCAGAAAATGTAAATTCTGGAGTTAATGATTTAAATCCTAGACCTCCTGAGATAGAGAATCCAGATGGTCAGAATCTTGAGTCACCAAATCAAAAGCCACTGAGAAGGTCAAGCAGGACAATCAAAGTCCCAAATAAGTTAGACCTATGATTTTAAAGGTCAAGAGGACTTTGACATTATTGTTTTGTATCTTGATTATGTTGTGGCATATTGTGCATTGTTTGTAAGGATGTAATCTACCATAGTGTTCATGTTACAATATAATTGGTGATTTTAGGATACTATCAATTGTTCTATTGAGAGATGTGTTATTGTGTTCTAAGGGTAAAGGGATGTAATAGATTGAGATAATTGTATTGGTATTATATTTATATTGTTATCTTGAGTGATGTCCCTTACATGTTGTTATCTATATATAGTTGTCTCTGGCCACTTCCTCGCTCTCTCTTGGCATCATGGCTGTCTGTGAATAAAGGCTGTTAACACCAATGTGGCTCCTCGTCAATCTATAACATCTATAATAGTAGATCGTTTAATTATTAATTATTTTGAATTTGGACATGGTTCACATTGACATACATAAATACTAGATCTAAAGAGTCCCATTTTCTGCGATTTTCTAACTAGATCTAGATCTAGGCCCTAATTATATTTTACATACAGCAGCAAACTTGATCAATAGAATCAATGAGTTCAGTGGCGTAGGCATGGGGGTTAGGGGGGTCATAACCCCCCATAGACCCCTCGGTATATATACAAAGTATGAGGGGTGGGGTGCAAATCAAAAGTCTAAGGGGGGGGGTGCAAATCGAAAGTTTGTCCCCGGGTAAATATTGGACCCCCCCCCCACTTGAGACGATCCTGGCTACGCCACTGAATGAGTTTATGTAGGGGTCACTCGTTGCAGATCAGTTTGCAACATAACGGCATAATTAAAAAAAACTGTCTAAAATAAATTTGCGTCAGAACGTCCTTATCTCCTCTAATAGGCTAACTGCAAACACTTTTAATCCACACCATGTAAATTAGATTTCTTATCTAAAAAAAAAAGGAAATAAAAAATTCATGAACGAGTTACATTTTTTAAGCGTCGCAAAAATCAGTAGCTACCCACACGACACCCACCCAATTGAAACTGCAGTTTAGTTGACTACGGGCAAGTGCTAGAGTCTAGCTAAATATTAAGACGATATGTTAAACTGTTAACTACGTACGACCAATGTATATAATAGATGGATAATTTTTGTTTGACTTAATTTATTAAGAATCAATCAAAGAATAATATTTAGTTTAACGTATTTAATGTGGTCTATTTATTGTAAAGTTAGGAAATATTTTAAATACAACTAATTAAATTAATAGAAATAGAAAGAGATATAATAATTACAATCATACAGTCAGCTACAGTGTGCTTAGGCCTATGTTGAATTAAAATGGCGATCGGTCACAGAGTGCTATTATTAGTACCACGTAAGTTCGTTAATCTGTGGTTTTCCCGAACTTATATATTATGTCTAATCGTATGATTAATAACTTCTTATATTGTCCACGCCCGAATACGTTCCAATGTATTTATTTTTTTCTTTGCGTATTAATTTTTTTTTCGTCAGTGTGAAAATGTATGTGTCCAGGAAGAAACATAAACACATGTGATATTTTTAGTGTGTGCAGATAGGTCAAAGTTTCATGATATGTGTTCAATTTTTCTTTACTTTGTCAATATAAAATATATAAGTTTGACTGATATTATTCCTATAGGAAAAAATTATACATACATTTATTTTTATATATGTTTCGTCATTTTAATAATATGCATACTTATATTCTTATAACACATAAACCTGTACTATGAGGTAACATACCTCGATGTTAGTGTTTTAGTAGTTATAAAATGTCATTAATAAATTGGATTTAGAACTTTCCTTTCCCTTTCAATAACTACATAAACTTATAATCCACCTTATAGAAACTACATTTGTATCCACGAAAGAAAATCATAACAAGCGTCGCAAAAATCAGTAATAAAACACTATCCACTATGTCAACTGCTTAGTTAATAAATCTCAATTCTATTTACTTCATATTTATTTAGTAATGGACAATTTATGTATGATTTAAGCAATTAAAAACAAATAAATTTCAGTTTATCTAATTGAATAGGGCCTTTTTTTGTTAAGTCAGCAATAATTTACAATCAAATCCACTACATTAATAAAACTAGGTGGAGAAATAATAAGTACATACCACCAGCAACAGTTCGTATAGGGCTATGTTGAACTGAAATGGCGATTCCTCATAAAGTGTTATATTTAGCACCACGTAAAGTCCGGGTTTTTGGGGTTTTCACGATCTTATTTAATATGTCTAGGACATTACCGTTTAGCAGGTACCTGATTACAATTCATAAAAGGTGCAGAAACAGTAAACATTATAACTAAAATAAGTTACTAAAATAAATAAACAGTTTTAAAATATTTTTTTAAAAATATTATATTTATGTTTTAGTTTAAATCTCTATCCTTATTTTTTAAAATATTATATTTATGTTTTAGTTTAAAACTCCATTCTTTTTTTTTAAATTGAATATATAACAATCTATGGTTGGAAAACACTATTGAGTTTTCTTTACAATGCAACTTTTTATTACAAGCTTTTAGTTAACTCACTTCCTCATCAGTTTGTCGTCAGTCTAGATTGAAACGGCCGAGCGAAATTGTTGGCACTTCTGACAGATACGGTTCGTAGATGGTACGTGAGTCAAGACACAAAGACAATGCATCATGACATTCAATTTGACTTAATTGGTTGCCTAATTAATTATTTATGATTTAATTAAAATGTTGACCATATTAGTAGGCAGTCTTATCCAACTACTCCGCGGTTTTAGACACGCGTCATCACATTCAAAAGGCGCGCAATGGTTTTTAGTCATGAAACTCTATTGAAAAATAAAACATGTAAAGTACTAAAACAAATTTCATAAAAAACGTTTTAATAACAACCTTTTATATAATAATGCAGTAAAAAGTAGAAAATAAATTATAGACTACTATTTAAATAACTATAAAGAAAAGCGTGGGTCTCTTCCCAAATAATAGTAAAGGTATCGTTTGACGGAGTGTTTGTTTTGTGTCTTATCTATATATATATAATTCTCTTCTGGGAGCCGTTAGAAAACAAGCTGCAAGCGCGCCCCTTACAGCCCCCTCTCTTCCTCTCTATCACTACCACCCCCACCCCCCACATGGTCTGGTGAGCGATGGTTTACTCTAAATGTTTACATACTTTATGTGAGATGCCTGGAAGAAACTCTGGTCCCAGCCCTGCCGTATTTAAGAAAAAGGCATGTGTTTTTTTCTACGTTAAATTCTCTTTCCCCTTTACGTTTAAACTAGCTGTGAAATTTGTTGCTTGTATCTCACATAAGATTGACGACGTACGCTATTCTAACTTCGTCAAGTCCGCTTTTACACCAGATTTATTTCCTCACTATGCAGGACACTAGCAATAGCTTTCTCGTGGTTATCTTGATTCTATATAAAATCATTAACCTTGGGGTAACTGAGAGTATTATTCCTCAAGTAGATTCATAAAGCTATGTTTGAAGAAAATACATCTTAATACGACCATATATTTTCTGAATGAGTTGTCAGAGAAACACAAACCTACAGCATGTTTGGCTTTTTAGCTTATTTAAATTTTGTATGGACAGCCTGTCACATAGAGAAATAATTAGTAAAGTATAATAACAAAAAGTTCATTCTAAAATATAACATTATTCTCCTTTCCATTACTATATAAAAGCTATTATATTATTATAGAGGTCGGCTTGGTCGAGTCGGTAAAGCTAATGGTTGCTATGGAAGTAAATCCAAAGAGAAAAGAAGGTCGATATCGAAGTCATCGGCCAATATGGCGCATTACAAGTTGACACGTAGCCTATACTTAATTAAGTTAATTAAGCACAGAAGAAGAAAAAAATTATTATTATGATTTTTTTTCTTGATCTAAGTTTTACTCTAATTGTCGGAAGTTACAACATCATCTAAATCGGAAATTTTCAACTGATTACACACTATACTGTCTTTTTATTTCAATTTGGACTTGAAATTTCAAGTCTCTAGATAATTTTTTGAGCTAATGCTCGTGAGCATACATAGGTTTAGAAGAAATGTTTTATGTAGTAAATTGAATGTCAAAATAAAATAATTGCTTAAAGAAATGTATTTTTGTAACTTTTAAAAATTAATATTTATTGCACAAAAAATAAAATAAAAGACTCCGATGACCCATACATAGTGCGTCGCCCGTATTAATAGGTCAGTGATGACGATTCTGTCTGCGATTCTATCAATGATTCTGTCGATGATTCTGTCTACTATTCTAGCCACGTCCACTAATCTTCTCCTGTTGCTCCTCACGATGGACAGGCCGCGGGTCAACGGGTGCGGCCACCGTGATGTTGAGTCGGTCAAGCACATCGTCAGGGACTGAACGCTTGCCAACAAACCCGATGGACGTGATCACAAAAGTTAAGGTGGTGATTTATCAGTAACACATACACTGCTCTGTGTGACTATTGAATAAGTGAAAAAAGTACGGGTTAACGCTATGATAAAGCTAGAGTGTACAACAAATGAAGCGTTACATGCAGCTTTTAGTACATCCACTGGACTGAAAAAATAATTTTCTCTCAAGGGCAAACTATCTGAGTATAAGCTACTATCTCTGTATAGACACCTATCTATGTATATATTACTAACTATCTCGGTATAGACTACATGCATGTTTATTAAACCGGCACCTCAGTCTGCTATATAAGGCATTCTAATTCATCGCTGCACTCAACCATGTATCGTTATATAAATACTAGTGTTTACCGTCAAGCTTCAACAAATTAACTATTATATATTACCTATATATATACAAAATAAATAAATAAATACACACACACACACACACACACACACATATATATATATATATATATATATATATATATATATATATATATATATATATATATATATATATATATTGTCATTTAACAAGAATAATTTGTATAAAACACATACAATTAGGCCCTACCTATTAAATATTTTAACTATCTAATAGTACTTTATTAAGTCGACAGCTCTCTCCACTAAAACCGTCTGCTGAAAACCTGTTCAAGAACTTTGAATATAAGTTTAAACTAAGACGTTGGTCTTTGCTTATGTTGATCCTATGCCACTTGAAACTTGTGTTTTACTGAATAATTTCATTTACACCACTGTTACAAAATCTTTAAGTCGCTAATATATCCACATAGAAATAACCTTATACACGAACATTCTATAACTGTATTGGGCGTCCAAATCGACAATTACATTTGTGGTTAGGTCAAGTGCAAGTACAAGTCCATATAGCCCTAAAACAAATGTAAACAGACAACAGATTACACTTAGAATACACAACCACGTGAATGCTTTATCGTATACAAGAGTGCTGAGGCTTATTAAACTACTACAGTGGAAAGTTACTGCACGTATAACAATACTGCTAATAAGTATCTAGGCCTATATCTATAATTCTCAACGTGGGGACCATGCGGGACACCACCAGAACGACATGAGCGCGCCCAGCCTACCCCATTCTTCTCTAGGCGTATCGCTACCACCCCCACCCCTATCAGTCTGTTGAGCTGTGGTTCACGCCAAATATTTACAAGCGTAGAGCCAGATCGAATAAGTGAAGGCAGATAATTTAGTATTTAAATGATTTGAAACTTAATGAAAGGTAACTAAGAGGAGGCTGCTTTCACGGGGGAAAAGGGGGTGGGGGGAAAGTTATCGTCTTTGACGAGCTACTGATAGTGGTTTAAAACAAATATTTTCAGTCGCAGCATTGGTAATGTCGAATTCACAAATTATGAATTACTGAAAAGTAAATAATGAAACAACTAAATAGCGGCATTTGCTACGCCACGGGTCGGCTCGTTATAAATATAATTCATTTGACCATATATATTCCGCAACATGCGGCACTAGTAGAATAATATAAACACAAGTAATATAAATACAATTAACTTCACATATCTAGTCCGCAACATGGGGTTTGAATGCCGTCGTCACAGTCGCGACTACCAGAGTCCCAGAGGTCACATGGCATTGGACACACGGGGAAACATTGCTCACAGAAGAGCATAAAAATAACATCAACATCCTAATACCAGAAAAAGTTAAAAGTCACTCAAAGTATACACCGACAGTCACACATTAACACCCAAATTCAGATACACGGACGCCACGTGACTGGAGTGAATGACTTTTTAAATTATCTCAATTTTTACACCTATACCTTGATAGTCATTATGTTCAAATCCGGGTCAACAACAGATCAGATATCCAGTATATATGTGTTAAACAAACGAACAATGTGTTTATAGAAATGGTATTAGAGTTTTTTTTTTGCTAATATTTTCATAATGTATCTGTTTTGCTTTCGTAAGCGAAAAATGTAGAATTAAGAATAAGAAATGTTCTAATATTATTTCATATCATTTGTTTTCTTCGTGATGTATAAATTTAAAAAAAAGGAATACATTATTCAGTTATGCAAATTGTACAAAAAGTTAGATTATAGATGTTTATTTAACCATTAAATATTAACACTCAATTTCAGGTACACGGACATCATCTTACTGACATGAATTTGTTTTTTTAAACTCTGCCTGCAGACAAGGGAAAAGATGGTCAACAACTAACCACAGAAATGGACGTAGATGTATAACAATGGGAAGACGTGGTCTAGCGGCGGAGCGCTAAACTGTTAACCCGATAGTTTCGAGTTCGAATCCGGGTTCAAGTTAGTGGAACGTTTTTGAGTTCACCCAACTCTGATGGGTACCTAACTCACATTAGGGAAAATAAAGGAGGCTGGGCATAATGCTGACCACATTATCCCTTTTGTTGCGTTCTGGTTTCATTTCAAATCAACAACACCACTCCGTGTATAACTTCACTACTTTTATTCGTCTCAATGCATTCAAGCGTACCAGAACAGCCCTCGTCCTAACCGCTACTAACCCGCTGACTGCCCCCCACAATCGTTCACTCGCCCTATTATACCCGCATTCGACTTTGGGATTACAAGGCATAAACACACAAGGGTAACTACACAGTAGGGTGAACTCCACTCACACGCGCTCTCCCCTAGTTCTAGACTATTCTAACCTATTCTAATCTAACCTACAACTGACCCGTAACACTACCCCCCACCTAAGTATTTGTAGTAATAACTACAAATACTGACTAACAAATCCTAGCTAAAAAAAAACCAAGCCTTTCATACACATACACTAGTACACAAGCTAAAAATATACATTCCGAAGAATGTATATGACAGATTGTATATACAATGAAATATATGACAATATACAGACTGCTACAATTTCGAGCTAGCACAAATCATTCGTGTAACTAACATTAAAAAAAAATCATACACACCCAGTTGCATCGTACCGAATCTAAGAACTTTCCACACCAAATTTGAGTCTACCCTGTGCGCTCTCTGGCTACACTGGATTATGACTCCTAGCAATATCTCAACCATTCTACATCACAAAAAATTTGAGTCAACCTGCGCTCTATGGCTACACTGGTTTATGACTCCTACTAATATCTCAACCACTCTACATCACAAAACATTTGAGTCTACCCTGTGCGCTCTCTGGTTACACTGGTTTATGACTCCTACCCATATCTCAACCATTCAACATCACAAAAATTTGAGTCAACCTGCGCTCTATGGCTACACTGGTTTATGACTCCTACCCATATCTCAACCATTCTACATCACAAAAATTTGAGTCAACCTGCGCTCTATGGCTACACTGGTTTATGACTCCTACCCATATCTCAACCATTCTACATCACAAAAATGTGAGTCAACCTGCGCTCTATGGCTACAATGGTTTACGACTCCTGCTCATATCTCAAACATTCTACATCACAAAATTTTGCAACTCACAGTCGATGTTATTACATACTCCGTCAAGCAGCTATTGCGTCGGGCTAACGGCATCCCCACCGGATCCAGCAAACGCCAGGACAGCATCAGGCAAACGTCAGGGCAGCACCAGGTAAACGTCAGGACAGTACAAGGCAAACGTCAGGACAGCGCCAGGCAAACGTCAGGACAGCACCAGGTAAACGTCAGGACAGCATCAGGCAAACGTCAGGACAGCATCAGGCAAATGTCAGGACAGCATCAGGCAAACGTCAGGACAGCATCAGGCAAATGTCAGGACAGCATCAGGCAAACGTCAGGACAGCATCAAGCAAACGTCAGGACAGCACCAGGCAAACGTCAGGATAGCATCAGACAAACGTCAGGGCAGCACCAGGCAAACGACAGGACAGCATCAGGCAAACGTCAGGACAGCATCAGGCAAACGTCAGGACAGCATCAGGCAAACGTCAGGACAGCATCAGGCAAACGTCAGGACAGCATCAGGCAAACGTCAGGACAGCACCAGGCAAACGTCAGGACAGCATCAGGCAAACGTCAGGACAGCACCAGGCAAACGACAGGACAGCATCAAGCAAACTTCAGGACGGCATTAGTCAAATGTCAGGACAGCATTAGGCAAACGGACAGCATCGAGTTTATGCTTCTACTTGATTCATACTGGCCACCAGTTGTTGCGTTCTGGTTTCATTTCAAATCAACAACACCACTCCGTGTATAACTTCACTACTTTTATTCGTCTCAATGCATTCAAGCATACCAGAACAGCCCTCGTCCTAACCGCTACTAACCCGCTGACTGCCCCCCCCCCCACAATCGTTCACTCGCCCTATTATACCCTCATTCGACCTTGGGATTACAAGACATAAACACACAAGGGTAACTACACAGTAGGGTGAACTCCACTCACACGCGCTCTCCCCTAGTTCTAGACTATTCTAACCTATTCTAATCTAACCTACAACTGACCCGTAACACCTTTATATGCCGAGGTCAAGAAAGATATGAACTCCACTTCATCTGCCCAATGGATCGTTGGGTCTAAAGAGGAATCCTTACTCTTTACTATATAGCCCAACATTGCCTTTAATTGGAAATTTTCTCTCCGTATTTTGAAGTTTTAGTATCGATGTTTTAGAATATGCTTTAACCATAAAATAAAACAGTCACTTGTGAAGGAAGTTTCCTGGCTGTGTGTGCAGTTGGCACAAGTTGTGTGAACAGTTCCCAACAAGACACCAGATAACACGGGGCTGTGGGCTGAGTGACGGTGGACGTACTGGAACCACGTCTGGAGATGGGACACATTTAATTAACGATAAACAAGGAATTGTGAACTATTGCTACGATGATTAAATAATTTAAAAATTTCAATACATTGCGGAAATGGTTACCCAGCTCTGTAATGCGTCTATGGTTGTATGATAAACCAATATTAAAGAGGTTTTTTCTGAACATTCTATCCATGCTACTAATTTCAAATTACGTTTAACATTTTTCTTTGACCACGAAATAAAGTAATTAATATTAAATTGTTAAAAAAAATCATACGGATGCTTTAAACTGTTGTACCTGATATGTGAAGTCTGCCGAGTAACGAGTTGTGTTTGGATTAAAGTTAACGTTGCTGTGGATGTAGTAGAGACCTAGGGGAGAAAACATCAGTTTTTAAATAGAGTTTTGTGAGCACAGTAGCACGATCAAACAAAAGAAAACAACGTGTTATCATGTCTGATATTTAAAGAAATGAATCAACCAAAGATTAAATCTATATCTGTGTGTACACTTCAACCAACCAGAGTACAGAACTTGTATCCCCTCCCGTGTAAGATTCACACCTTTCGCGTGATGAAGGTTTGTCTGTGGTCGGTGATCTAAATTTAGTATCAAATGACTTGTTGAACTGAACACAGGATCTACAGAAAAGAAAGCAAAAAAATTAAACTTGTACGTAGTTCATTTAGCCCTCGACCCTCTATCCAACGCGACAATAAAGATGAAGACTGATTGGAAATTCTGATCTCTAAGTAATAAAAATTCGTTTGCCAGAAAGTTAACAGTTCCTCCTGGTCCACAACACAATTCAATTATTTGAAATGTAGAAAAAAACAACAACAACAACAACAAAAACAAAAACAAACAAAGTTACAGAAAGTTATTTTGTACTCAACAACCAAGTAATGTGTCGTACCTGGTATGTTATCTGTGCCAGGAAATCTTGCAGATGGAAACAGACTTAGGTGGGCTGTTACTGGACTTAATGTACCTTTCTGAAAATTTTAATGTTTAATAACGTGTACAATGTTATACACATTACCATTTTAAAATCGTTTACAGATATAAATAGCCATTAACCGAACACTAATCGTTGCTAATACCAATTATTTTGTTTTATATGTTGGATTATTGTATACTAGTTACATTTAAAATTAGTTCTTACAACCGTTTAATAAATATTCCGCAAAATATTAGTATAATGTGTCTAGTGCTATAGGCAATCAGCACTTTCCCTAACATCACATTGAAAACGTAAAGTATTTTCACACATTAAAGTCACGTCTTGCCAAAAGCTCTAAACAGTATAAAATAATTTACCATGATTTATTATATTTGGGTAACAAAACGGATTTGTAACAGCTTAGTCTGTATACTTTTATCTTTACAGAAATAAAAATTATGTACTTACATTCAAATTAAAAGACAGCCGCAGGTTGCAAAGGTGACTGAATTATTGTTGCGAAGAGTTGATGACAACAATTCATAATAACTATTTGTTCTTCCCATTTCTACATACATTTTCCGTATGCCCTGATAAGGGATAGATGGCTTGTAGGCTATGCTTTGGAGAAAAATTGACACATGGTATTAGAAAAAAAATTCAGCAGGTACAAGGGGGGGGGGGGGGGAAGAGATCAGGCGTATGGAAAAAAAATTCACGCTAGCCCTAAGTGTTCTTTTATTTATAAAGACAACACGGGGGAAGGGGGAAGGTCCGAAAAAAATTCGACTTTTGTTGACGCGTGTGGATTGTGGGATGGGGGGGGGGTCGGGGTAAACGAGTTGAACGGGGAAAAAATTCAAAGAAAAAACCCCACAGAAAATAGTCAGGTTTTGTTAGAAATAAAGTCACAGTAAAAACTCAAAATTGAATATACCTGCTCATTAGTAATCGCTACCCTTATAACACATTAACCGTGCTTTTAAGAACGTATGTATTCTTCTGCAAAATATATTTCCATAGCTTTAACACACTTGTTTATGTTAAGCATGAAGTGTTTTGGTTTTAGTTCAGTGAAAAGTCAATGTTCACCATCAATTGGTATGGGAGTAGTGGTGGGTGTATCGGGAAGGGGAGAGAAGGGGAGAGAAGGGGAGAGAAGGGAGAGCAGGGGTCGAAACCCTACCATCAAGATTTTTAACAGTACGTTAAAAAATTACCACTCCTTCGCCCCGCGGGAGGGGGGGGGTAGATAAAGGCTATGGGTGTTGCATTGAAGAAAATTTGTTTTAACGCATCTTATAGCTACCTCATTTTAGGGACAAATAGGCCACTATTTATATTTATCAGTCAAGTAGGATTTGCATGTTATAGTTAATCAGTGTAAACTTAGTACCACTTACAACTTCTGACAACTACAGTGCGATTTTATCTCTATTATATGCATTGTCTTACACCGCCTGGATTTTAACCAAAATATTACTTTTTTAACCAATACATCGCTAACTGTACTAATGTAATTAAAGACAATCCGCCTTATACGATGATATCCTATTTAATTAAATATACCTGTTCCTCCATCATCGCTACACGCCCGCCCCCCATCTACTGATTGGGACACATCACAAGGATGGCCAAAACTACTGCTGGTGACACACCACAAGGATGGCCCAATCTACTGCTGGTGATACAAGGATGGCCCAATCTACTGCTGGTGACACAAGCATGGCCCAATCTACTGCTGGCGACACACCACAAGGATGGCCCAATCTACTGCTGGTGACACAAGGATGGCCCAATCTACTGCCGGTGACACAAGGATGGCCCAATCTACTGCTGGTGACACAAGGATGACCCAATCTACTGCTGGTGACACAAGGATGACCCAATCTACTGCTGGTGACACACCACAAGGATGGCCCAATCTACTGCTGGTGACACACCACAAGGATGGCCCAATATACTGCTGGTGACACAAGGATGGCCCGATCTACTGCTGGTGACACAAGGATGGCACAATCTACTGCTGGTGACACAAGGATGGCCCAATCTACTACTGGTGACAAAAGGATGGCCCAATCTACTGCTGGTGACACACCACAAGGATGGCCCAATATACTGCTAGTGACACAAGGATGGCCCAATCTACTGCTGGTGACACAAGGATGGCCCAATCTACTGCTGGTGACACAAGGATGGCCCAATCTACTACTGGTGACAAAAGGATAGCCCGATATACTGCTGGTGACACAAGGATGGCCTAATTTACTGCTGGTGACACAAGGATGGCCGAATCTACTGCTGGTGACACACCACAAGGGTGGCCCAATCTACTGCTGGTGACACTCCGCGAAGATGGCCCAATCTACTGCTTGTGACACAAGGATGGCCCAATCTACTGCTGGTGACACACCACAAGGATGGCCCAATCTACTGCTGGTGACAGACTAATAGGGTGGCCCAATCTACTGCTGGTGACACAAGGATGGCCCAATCTACTGCTGGTGACACAAGGATGGCCCAATCTACTGCTGGTGACACAAGGATGGCCCAATCTACTGCTGGTGACACACCACAAGGATGGCCCAATCTACTGCTGGTGACACAAGGATGGCCCAATCTACTGCTGGTGACACAAGGATGGCCCAATCTACTGCTGGTGACACAAGGATGGCCCAATCTACTACTGGTGACAAAAGGATGGCCCAATCTACTGCTGGTGACACACCACAAGGGTGGCCCAATCTACTGCTGGTGACACACTGCTAGGATGACCCAATCTACTGCTGGTGACACACCACAAGGATGGCCCAATCTCCTGCTGGCGACACACTGCTAGGATGACCCAATCTACTGCTGGTGACACACCACAAGGATGGCCCAATCTACTGCTGGTGACACACCACAAGGATGGCCCAATATACTGCTGGTGACACAAGGATGGCCTAATTTACTGCTGGTGACACAAGGATGGCCCAATCTATCGCTGGTGACACACCACAAGGGTGGCCCAATCTACTGCTGGTGACACTCCGCGAAGATGGCCCAATCTACTCCTTGTGACACAAGGATGGCCCAATCTACTGCTGGTGACACACCACAAGGGTGGCCCAATCTACTGCTGGTGGCACACTGCTAGGATGGCCCAATCTACTGCTGGTGACACAAGGATGGCCCAATCTACTGCTGGTGACACGAGGATGGCCCAATCTACTGCTGGTGACACAAGGATGACCCAATCTACTGCTGGTGACACACCACAAGGATGGCCCAATCTACTGCTGGTGACACACTGCTAGGATGGCCCAATCTACTGCTGGTGACACAAGGATGGCCCAATCTACTGCTGGTGACACAAGGATGGCACAATCTACTGCTGGTGACACAAGAATGGCCCAATCTACTGCTGGTGACACAACAAAAGGATGGCCCAATCTACTGCTGGTGACACACCACAAGGATGGCCCAATCTACTGCTGGTGACACAAGGATGGCCCAATCTACTGCTGGTGACACAAGGATGGCCCAATCTACTGCTGGTGACACACCACAAGGGTGGCCCAATCTACTGCTGGTGACACAAGGATGGCCCAATCTACTGCTGGTGACACAAGGATGGCCCAATCTACTGCTGGTGACACAAGCATGGCCCAATCTATCGCTGGTGACAACACCAGCAGTGGCCCAATCTACTGCTGGTGACACTCCGCGAAGATGGCCCAATCTACTGCTTGTGACACAAGGATGGCCCAATCTACTGCTGGTGACACACCACAAGGGTGGCCCAATCTACTGCTGGTGGCACACTGCTAGGATGGCCCAATCTACTGCTGGTGACACAAGGATGGCCCAATCTACTGCTGGTGACACGAGGATGGCCCAATCTACTGCTGGTGACACAAGGATGACCCAATCTACTGCTGGTGACACACCACAAGGATGGCCCAATCTACTGCTGGTGACACACTGCTAGGATGGCCCAATCTACTGCTGGTGACACAAGGATGGCCCAATCTACTGCTGGTGACACAAGGATGGCACAATCTACTGCTGGTGACACAAGAATGGCCCAATCTACTGCTGGTGACACAACACAAGGATGGCCCAATCTACTGCTGGTGACACACCACAAGGATGGCCCAATCTACTGCTGGTGACACAAGGATGGCCCAATCTACTGCTGGTGACACAAGGATGGCCCAATCTACTGCTGGTGACACACCACAAGGGTGGCCCAATCTACTGCTGGTGACACAAGGATGGCCCAATCTACTGCTGGTGACACAAGGATGGCCCAATCTACTGCTGGTGACACAAGCATGGCCCAATCTACTGCTGGTGACACAACACAAGGATGGCCCAATCTACTGCTGGTGACACAACACAAGGATGGCCCAATCTACTGCTGGTGACACAAGGATGGCCCAATCTACTGCTGGTGACACACCACAAGGGTGGCCCAATCTACTGCTGGTGACACACTGCTAGGATGGCCCAACCTACTGCTGGTGACACAAGGATGGCCCAATCTACTGCTGGTGACACAAGGATGGCCCAATCTACTGCTGGTGACACACCACAAGGATGGCCCAATATACTGCTAGTGACACAAGGATGGCCCAATCTACTGCTGGTGACACAAGGATGGCCCAATCTACTGCTGGTGACACAAGGATGGCCCAATCTACTACTGGTGACAAAAGGATAGCCCGATATACTGCTGGTGACACAAGGATGGCCTAATTTACTGCTGGTGACACAAGGATGGCCGAATCTACTGCTGGTGACACACCACAAGGGTGGCCCAATCTACTGCTGGTGACACTCCGCGAAGATGGCCCAATCTACTGCTTGTGACACAAGGATGGCCCAATCTACTGCTGGTGACACACCACAAGGATGGCCCAATCTACTGCTGGTGACAGACTAATAGGGTGGCCCAATCTACTGCTGGTGACACAAGGATGGCCCAATCTACTGCTGGTGACACAAGGATGGCCCAATCTACTGCTGGTGACACAAGGATGGCCCAATCTACTGCTGGTGACACACCACAAGGATGGCCCAATCTACTGCTGGTGACACAAGGATGGCCCAATCTACTGCTGGTGACACAAGGATGGCCCAATCTACTGCTGGTGACACAAGGATGGCCCAATCTACTACTGGTGACAAAAGGATGGCCCAATCTACTGCTGGTGACACACCACAAGGGTGGCCCAATCTACTGCTGGTGACACACTGCTAGGATGACCCAATCTACTGCTGGTGACACACCACAAGGATGGCCCAATCTCCTGCTGGCGACACACTGCTAGGATGACCCAATCTACTGCTGGTGACACACCACAAGGATGGCCCAATCTACTGCTGGTGACACACCACAAGGATGGCCCAATATACTGCTGGTGACACAAGGATGGCCTAATTTACTGCTGGTGACACAAGGATGGCCCAATCTATCGCTGGTGACACACCACAAGGGTGGCCCAATCTACTGCTGGTGACACTCCGCGAAGATGGCCCAATCTACTCCTTGTGACACAAGGATGGCCCAATCTACTGCTGGTGACACACCACAAGGGTGGCCCAATCTACTGCTGGTGGCACACTGCTAGGATGGCCCAATCTACTGCTGGTGACACAAGGATGGCCCAATCTACTGCTGGTGACACGAGGATGGCCCAATCTACTGCTGGTGACACAAGGATGACCCAATCTACTGCTGGTGACACACCACAAGGATGGCCCAATCTACTGCTGGTGACACACTGCTAGGATGGCCCAATCTACTGCTGGTGACACAAGGATGGCCCAATCTACTGCTGGTGACACAAGGATGGCACAATCTACTGCTGGTGACACAAGAATGGCCCAATCTACTGCTGGTGACACAACACAAGGATGGCCCAATCTACTGCTGGTGACACACCACAAGGATGGCCCAATCTACTGCTGGTGACACAAGGATGGCCCAATCTACTGCTGGTGACACAAGGATGGCCCAATCTACTGCTGGTGACACACCACAAGGGTGGCCCAATCTACTGCTGGTGACACAAGGATGGCCCAATCTACTGCTGGTGACACAAGGATGGCCCAATCTACTGCTGGTGACACAAGCATGGCCCAATCTATCGCTGGTGACACACCACAAGGGTGGCCCAATCTACTGCTGGTGACACTCCGCGAAGATGGCCCAATCTACTGCTTGTGACACAAGGATGGCCCAATCTACTGCTGGTGACACACCACAAGGGTGGCCCAATCTACTGCTGGTGGCACACTGCTAGGATGGCCCAATCTACTGCTGGTGACACAAGGATGGCCCAATCTACTGCTGGTGACACGAGGATGGCCCAATCTACTGCTGGTGACACAAGGATGACCCAATCTACTGCTGGTGACACACCACAAGGATGGCCCAATCTACTGCTGGTGACACACTGCTAGGATGGCCCAATCTACTGCTGGTGACACAAGGATGGCCCAATCTACTGCTGGTGACACAAGGATGGCACAATCTACTGCTGGTGACACAAGAATGGCCCAATCTACTGCTGGTGACACAACACAAGGATGGCCCAATCTACTGCTGGTGACACACCACAAGGATGGCCCAATCTACTGCTGGTGACACAAGGATGGCCCAATCTACTGCTGGTGACACAAGGATGGCCCAATCTACTGCTGGTGACACACCACAAGGGTGGCCCAATCTACTGCTGGTGACACAAGGATGGCCCAATCTACTGCTGGTGACACAAGGATGGCCCAATCTACTGCTGGTGACACAAGCATGGCCCAATCTACTGCTGGTGACACAACACAAGGATGGCCCAATCTACTGCTGGTGACACAACACAAGGATGGCCCAATCTACTGCTGGTGACACAAGGATGGCCCAATCTACTGCTGGTGACACACCACAAGGGTGGCCCAATCTACTGCTGGTGACACACTGCTAGGATGGCCCAACCTACTGCTGGTGACACAAGGATGGCCCAATCTACTGCTGGTGACACAAGGATGGCCCAATCTACTGCTGGTGACACACCGCAAGGTTAATGTTTGGGCTCACAGTCACCACCTAGGTAGAGGATGACACGGCTAACAGTTGAGCGCTCTATCTACTGCTGGAGATGCTGACTTGTGACGGATTCTGCTGAACAGATGATGCCAACTTGTATCTGAGTTAGACAGGCACATTTTGATTCTCACAAAAATATTTCATCTAAAAAATTTTAATATTTGACAGTTTTAGCAGTAAATGTTCAATAAAACAAATCTACAACTGTCGTTGTTGAGGAACTCTATTTCATCTGTTTCGTGTACAGTATACTTTGCGGCGGTAACAATGTGTTGTACTTATTTTGTTGTATATTTAATTCGCTCTGTTACAAACCTTTTTCTCCTAACAACAAAGGTATTGCTTACATTTTAGGAACTAATGTAAGCTAAAACTTAGGAAAGTGATTTTAAAGAAATGACTGCAGCTAACCGATTTTGATGCTAAAATTAACTTAATCTTACCATAGAATGTGAACTATCATTCAAATATTTTAAACTTGTATTTGCAAGCTGGTTCGTGGACAAGAATTTTTTATTGAGTGATCTACCCAAAACTTTAAGTTTGAAACTATCCTAAATATAACACTTTGGGGGTGGCTGGCAACTCGGGATAAATAGACATGATTTTTTATCCATTTTTAATAACTTAAACTTTTAAAAATAGAATAGAATCTCGTAGAAAAAAGCATTGCACACCAAGTGAACGCCAAAACAAATATTTGTTTAATAGTGCGGAATATTATTAGTACTTTATAAATTCACATGCGTTTTTTGAGAAATCGGAAATAGCGTAAATTACTACTTCCGGACAACAGAAATTACTCAAAATTTGTGACAAGGCAGAAAATAATTTTTTTTAGGCTTTTAAAAATTGAAAGTTGAATAAGTTCCACTTCCGTTTTATCGGAAATCGCTAAAAAGTTGATACAGAAATAAACATTTGATATAATACATATATATATATACACACACAGACATACGGATAAGATTGCAAAACTATGTTTTTCCGACTCAGGGACGTGTAAATCGTCGAAAGTTGTAAAAATCTGTGGGATTTTTTTTGCACGATTACAGTACTTTCTCTATAGGTTATCGTATACGAGAAAATAAAAATAAAAAAAAAATTAATTTAATGAAACAGGGAAACAACTATGTAAATACTTGTCATTCAATCTTTTTTTCATTGTTACTTCCCTTTGACCACACATGGGTTTATTGTAATTTAAAGCTCGCATTATTTATAGCTTAGCTTAGTCCAAAGATGATTATTTCATACAGAGAGTAAAGTTATGCAACAAATATTGTCCCTAATTCATCCTCTTGCTTTAACTGACAATTTATCGATATCAGAGGCGTAGTGAGGGCGGGGCGGGGGTGCGGACCGCACCGGATGACACCATTTGGGGGGTGTCAGCAAGGCAAAAAAAAGGCAAAACGTACTTAAGAAAAATGCTTTTTTGCCATTTCCATTAATAATTAATTAAAGTTAAATATTCTTTTAAGTACGAATCGACTATTATTACAAGGGGGTAGGGACGATGATACCCAACTGTATTATAAACAGACTAAAGATAAACATCCTTAATAGCCTATACATATATATTTATATATATATATCTATATATACACTTTTCGACTTGGGGGGGGGGGTGTAACCACAAAGTGCTGCACCGGACCTAGCGACGCCACTGATCGATATTCGAACATAAGTAGAATTGGTGTAACAGTTGTGTTAAACATTGTGTTACATATTATATTTAAATTGACCAGCAAGTTTAAAGTAAAGCTAACTTGCATATCATATAAAGTCAATTCAGCAGAGAAAGTAGAGTTCATGTGTTGGTGTTATACCCGCGAACGTTTACGTCGTTGAATCCACACGGAACACCCAGCCTAATTATTTTTCTCCAAACATGTCCAGGTACACATCAGATCAGTGCATCAAGAAAGGTAATCGAACATGGGAATCAAACTCGTGTCCTTGGGGCCAAAATGCCCGAACTCTTTTACACGACCATGCCGTCCCATTTCTCCAGTTGCTTATTAACGCCCTGCTTTACAGTTTTCATGTTTGAAAACTTTGGTTCAGGGTTATAAAGTCACACAAGTTGTTCTATCACTGCCGATCTATCACCTTTTATAAAAGATGTTTTATAATATCACAGTCATAAATTGTTAAAGGATCTCAACTCAAATAGAATGAAAAACATTGTTTACACAAATGTCAGTCAATGACAGCAGTGTTTACATAAATGTCAGTCAATGACAGCATCAAACTACTTTTTCATTTCTATTAGAGCAGGTCTAGAAGCGACGAAGTATCTAAATATAGCATGCAATGTGTCGAATATTTTTAAGTGATTATAATTCCACATTTTTAAAATTATCTCATTCAAATTAGTCTTACAGGTGTATAGGCATACATAAATGGACTTTGTGGTAAAGTTTAAACTTACAACCCATGACAAACTGGCGTGAACATCGACATCACAACATGCGATGTTTGACAACAACTTAAACATCAACAGACAACACAGATTTAAATAACAACAGTAGAAAGGCATTTTGTTTTTCCATTTAATGACTTTTAGTGTAAACACTTTGTAAACAAATACAAGTAGTCTGAATATGACATTTACAAAGTTAGGTTACATTTTATTTACAGGTAATAGCCAGCTAAAATATGACAACAATTGCCGACAAAAGTTACAAGGAAATTATTTAAAACATTTGAAACAAAAAAACTCTAAAACCCATCAATGTACATGCAAATTATTTCGGTTGAACGGTTTAGATCGATCAAAACATTTGTTTTAATCATTTAAACGTAATAAAATATTGATAAGACATGCAGGTCTTAACACAAACAGTTTAATGACGGGAACGGTTCCGCCATTTTGTTTGTTTACATTGTGTAGACAAGGGGAGAGAACTAACAATTACATCAGCCCACAAACTCCCCACTATAATTTCCTTCAGAGTTTGATCCACTGTGCGGATGGTGATACGACCACCTGTCATATCCCGGCCTGTAGACAGGCGCTCCACTGGAGCCAGGACATGTACATGTTGTGTACCAGTACCTGGTCATGCCATCCCTCTCATGTTTGTGTGTTCTTTTTCCTACAGAGACCTGTTTAGGACAGCCATGAGGATGTGACACTATAACGACCAACTTGTCCACATCAACAAATCTCCCGTATTTGTCCTCTACTTTCCTACATAGACCATCAAAGTGCCGCCACATCTTGTACAGTTCATCAACCAACTCTAAGTCACATGTCACATATTTCAACCAACACCAGTCTGTCTCAATGTTTGCCCCACCCCACCACATCTCCCAGCCATCAAGACTGACCACTGGACTTTTATTGTCATCAAAACCTACAACACACCTGGTCTGTCTCGCCTCACTGTCATCAAACACCACGTGTGTGGCTGTCAACACATAAACCTCCCCCCACACTTTGCTGGGTGTGGCAGAGACTTGACACTTGGCACAACGACAAGTTCCCCATATGTCACTCTCTGTGTACTTGACCACACGCCACACCCTCCCCGTCCCTAACCTCATCACGTGACTTCCTCTGTCCTTATAACATGGATATGGAACTCGTGTGCCTGGGTAAAATTCTGGTCTCTTTCGACTGGTGAATTCAGACTTTACCTGGACAGTTAGGGCTGCCAATGTTTTGATTGTCTCAGACATGAGGTCGTCATGGTAACGTGAGGGGAGACAATTTGCTTTGAAATCTTTAAGAGGAATAAAACCTTTGTGACCTGGATTCTTCTTACAGCCAGTAACACGTTTGTGTAGATCAGCTTCTCCTCCATAGCACATCTCAGCTTCATGATTTCCTGCAGGAATAAATAATTTGTCTCTAGAAAAATAAATGCTATATATAATATTACATTTTTTTATTTAAATAAACTTCACTAAAGTGATCTAGATGTTATACCACTACATGTATTTAATTGTTTACATTATATTTGCCTTATACTTTAGTAAATCTTACCTGGAAGGAATACACCTGATTTTTCAGTCGTTATTTGCTTATTCTGAATTTCACAGCTTGCCACAACTGAAATAATGTAGACATTAAATTTCTATCTTGCAGTAACACATAATGACGCAAATGCCAATTAAATAATAGAAAATCATGTAAATTTTACAGACATATTTCCACATTTTGATTTTTCACTATGTCTTTAATATTTAATTGCCTTTTGGTTAATATGTTGTTAATTTTTCTTTTTAACAGCCAATGCAAAAAAGGCCTCTGTACCTAATGTTAATGTTTTTAAATAAAGCTATGATTAATTAATATTATTACATATTTTTAACAGTAGACAAAAGTTTTAACTTACAGCTTGACAGCAATAACATAGATGTCTTCAAAATTGTAAAATAAATCACCTGACAATTTTAAAGTGAATTTAAATTACCTTTTTTCTTACCTGAACTGCGTGTCTCCTGTTTTCTTTTTGACTTTCTGTAGGAATTGCCCATGTCCAATGCTGCTGTAGTATAAAATAAGTAACATTATATACCAGTGATAATCTTAAAAATTATATAAACTTTTTTTAGATTTGTATTAATTATAAAAAAAGTTATATTTATAGGAAATTAAAAAAAAGTAAGTTTCTAAATTTTTCAACACTTACAATCTGGAGACTCTTAAATGATTCAGCTTGAACTTTGAATACACACACCTTTCTGTTCTCAAACAAATGTTGTTAGAACAAACTGATAGCTATCAAACCTTGTAATCATACTCTGAAAAATACACCAAAGTTCAACATCATATTTTTATAATACATATATATTACATACTGATAATACAATAATTTTTTTACATTATTATTAATAATAGTGTGGTGATAAAAAAATCATTAGAGTTGCTGAATTTTGTTATACAATTTATGTTATCAAATAAGCTGTGTAGGCCTACTTGCATATTTTTAAAATTTAAAATATAACACCAAAAATTAACTTAAGTTAAAATAAATTGAATTATGTAACATTTATCAACATTTTTATCAAAATTCAAAGAATTAAATATAGCTTACAATATTTACACAGATCAACCACTTTTATCTTGTCCTTAAATACAACCTCTTTTCTTGCTAAGGCAGAATGGCATTTAAACACACAGCAGCTGTCAAAACTTCAACACCTGAAAGCATTCAATTAGGGTTAGATAAACACAGGAACCCTTTAAACTTTAAAAGTATTATAGAGTAAATAAAGTCATGTAATTAAGATAAGATTTATTAAGAAATACAACACCCTTACGTATATGAGTAGTTATTCCATTATATATCAATGAATGAAAGATATTTAGCCACAACCTTAAAAGTTTTGAGTTCAAATCCACGTCTAAATTTAAAGAAGTAAAACTAAAAATAGTCACTCTCTTATAGAATGCAGATCTTGATTAATCTTGAATGGAAATTAGATTTCTTACAACTTACACTGTTTAAAGTTAAGTCTTTTAAAGTGTAAATTCTAGATTCTAGTAGGCCTAGTTTAGTAGAGAAGAGCACTTTGACTAGATTCTAGATATAGATCTAAATATAGTCTAGAAAGTTTATTAACGCAGTTGTCTCAAAGATCTAGAACAGGGGTTCCCAACCCCGTGTTGATTAAGATCTAGATCTAGTTTTAAAAAAAGTTTTGTTTAAACTTGAGATTGTAGAGAGAGATATCCTAGATCTAGGATCTCTATCTCTAGTATTCTCTAGACTAGACTATCTCTAGGCTAGTCTAGTCTAGATCTATACTATACGGCGACGGTAGCGCAATTTCCGGGCCGAGATTTGACGGATATCGTAGTCATAGTCCCTATCTATACTACGCACTAGTAATAGTGTCTCAGAGGCGTATCCAGGTTTTCGTTGTAGGGGGAGCGAAAAGAGCAAAAAAAGGCGCCGAATATTTTTTAACACGTTCAATATACGTGTATTATATATATATATATATATATATATATATATATATATATATATATATATATATATATATATATATATCTATATACTACTAAAAGTCAAGTTTGTTTACATGTTTGAATATTTATTTGTTTTTTTGTTTGTTTGTTTGCCTGATTGACTATTGCTCATGGTTGCACTCATCGTGGAAAGCTGTAAAATAGTATGTAGGTAGAGAAAAAATTTTGTTTTAAGACAGACTGTTAATCACAAATTTATTTAAAGACGTTAATTAATTTATTGATTTATTCATACGCAGAATAACCCAATTTTTTAAAAAAGATTTGAAAAGCCACTAGACTCGACGGAAACAGTGACGTCACAGGTTTTTGTTTACTCTTTAGTACAATAAAATGGCGGCGTCTATCGAAGAAAATTGTGTTCCCATTCAAAAGTTTAACGCGTTCTAAATCTAATTTTCTGTCGGTCATAACTTTAACAATACGTCCGTTTGCTGTATTTATTACGTTCCAACACTTAGATCAATTTTAAACTGTCTTTTTTCATTTAGTTTTACAATAAATTTCTCTAGATCTAAAGATCAGCTGTCGAAGGAAAGTTATGAATCTAGCCTAGATCTAGATCTAGCCTAGATCTAGGTCACTAGACTCAATGTAAATTCTAGATCTAGACTTAATGTAAATTCTACACCTAGAATCTATTTCAGGCCTTAATACATCTAGAATCTATTTCAGGCCTTAATTATTTTATATAAATCTTTGTTTGGCTAATTTAAGATAAAATTTAATTTGAAAGTTACTAGATTCTACTACTAGACTTAGATCTAGATCTATGCGCGGAGACTCAAAAGTATAGTATAAAAATTCATTTGTGACGTCACGAGTAAATAGCTAAGTTTGTAGCGTAGTCCGCTCTCATGCGGGTGGTACAGGTTCTAGACCAATATGTCAATGATATTTTTTTTCAATTTTTTTTTTTTTAGATGTGAATGATAAAGTTGCCTATCTGAACCTGGCAGGATACAGGGTAGGTGAAGTAGAGTTCATCTGTTTCTTTGTCCTAAGCATATGAAAGGATAGTGTGGTCAGAGACATGCTCGGCTGGAATCGTTTTTTAAACGATAAAAACATGTTGTCTGAGACTTGGCGGGACACTGGGCAGGTGAAGTAGCGTTGAGTAGGTCACATGTGACGTCAGTATATGAAGGGATAGTCCGAAATCGGTGTTTTCGGTGTTTTTAAAAGATAAAAAACATATTTTTGAATGTGGGGTCTGTTTTTTGTGACGATAAGTGACACTGCAGTAGCGTAGCGAGGAGGGGGGGGGGAGGCGGGGGTGGGGGGGGAAGGGGAGGCGGGGGGAGGTGGAGGGGGGAAGGGGGGGCGGGGGGGGACATATGTTGGGGCGCCAAGATGGTTTGGAAAAATAAATTGAAAGGTTGAGGGGGGTTCAAATCGAAAGTTTGAGTGGGGGGGGGGGGTGCACATCAAAAGTTTGAGGGGGGGGGCGGGGCTGCAAATCGAAATCTTGCGGGGGGGTGGGGAGGGGGGTTCAAATCGAAAAGTTTGTCCCCGGGCGCCGGGAAGGGTCGCTAAGCCTCTGAGTGACAGACGTGTTGTTTTTTGATGGATGACCCCCGAAACCCACAGTTATCCAACGGATGACGGGTATTCTAGAATATATATATAATTTCTAGCTGTATGTCATTACTTCGCTATAATGTAAAATAAATTGAAAGTAGCACTCTGAAGAATTAAGAAAAAACACACAATGTAGATCGATAAAACAAAAATTGTATCAATCTAAACAAAAAAAAAATATACACACACTACAACCAAAAACAATGAACGTAACACAATCTGTTTTGTAATTCTTGTAAAAAAAATTCTTATATTATAATTCCTGGGAAATTATTTATGACAAGTGAAATAGGGGAAATAATCACTCTCTTAATATAAATATGTATATATCTACACATTTAATTATAAATGTCAAAACAAATAAATAATTACTTTAGATTATAATGAAATTGTTTAACACTATTCGTGTTCTTAAAACGTTTTTGTCTATAATCAGAATTTAATATATCGTCGTCATAAATGCTAAAGTATTACAGCATAATGGAAGTTTTTAAAATCAGAGTTGGTATAAAACCACAATTTTCGATAGAATAGAATAACACTCGGAATAAGAGCCTACATTTAACTAAATGTTAGTCTTTTAGTTCAGATCATGTATTTTTAATTAACTACTACTTCTTTGTGTTCTTTAAAGATAATTTTTTAACATAGTGATAGGTATGGGTTAGATCATTGTATTGATCACACACCTTTTTACTGGTAATTGCAAAAACAATATTCACAGAGTTTTACGTTTAAAAACCTAATTTTCTGGCGGCATGGTATTGTGGTACATCATTACGCGTTTTTCTACATGTACTTAACAGATCAGTTCGGGGTAGGTTGGGGGGGGGGGGGGGTGGTTCAACTTCATTCACCACTGTCCGTTCACTTTAGGTCAATTATCCAACCCAGTGTATACCTAGGTGTGACATTAATGTCGCTCTACACAATTGTGGTTGTGAGGTGTGTGTGTGGGGGGGGGGATAACCAACTCAGAGTGAACAGAGCGTCAGTTTTTAGATGACTGTTCTAAACATACATATATATGCTACACAAATATATATTACACAAATGCATATTACAGAAATAGATTTAAATATGTAGCAGTGGTATTATGACAATATTTATTTTACAGAGGGGTCCATGGGGGAGGGGGTTGTAACTGTTTCATATACTTTGTAATCGTAATCACTATGGCCCAAACTGTAAGAATACTACTACTTCATCGTGATGACGTTGTTGACCTTGTCCCCACCACTACGCAGTTTGCTCATAAGTAAATTTAAATAGAGGCGCCACATTAGTTTTATTTGTTTCTGTATTGTATTTTTTTTTAATTAATCACACGATTCAAACTGTATATATAAAGTAATTATGTGTGAAGTTTTATGCATAACATTTTCTATTCAATTATTCGTAAGCAAAGTTATTATACGGTTGCCTTAAACTTAGCACCCCTCTTGCCAAGTCGTACTACCCGTAGAGGTTTTTTAAACATTGCAATACATCGTAATGGTTATTTTCAGAATGGCAAACTTTTGCAGCTGTTAATACGTGTTGTAAACGTAGACACTACTAGACTAGTACAATAATGCTTAATTGCTGCATGAAAAGAAATCTTGTGATTTATATAGAAGTGCCGACCAAAAATATTTTTTTAACAAATATCATTGTTTAAAACTTTGAGTTTAAAAAGTTTCCAAAAAGGCGCCACTTTGCTGAAAATGGCCAGAGGGGGAGTGGCCGCTCCCCCTGCTCCCCCTGCGTACGCTACTGTAGTGTCTACTTTAACTATCTGCTAGATCTAGATCTAGATCTAGTAGATCTATATCTAGGTCTAGAATATAGTCTAGACTATCTAAGTCTAAACATCTAGATCTAAATCTAAACTAGATCTCTACTAGATTTTAGTTTAGATCTAGAATCTAGATCTAGATCTAGATCTAGATCTAGCCAACTAGATACACAGCTGACCAACTAGATCTAGAAATCTAGATTATCTAGATCTGGAATCTCTATAACTAGAATCTAGATCTATAAATGTAGTGAAGTGTAGATTTTTAATCGTTTTACATCTAACTATCTAATTGATTAATACATTAGTGCTAACTCTTAAGTAGTGTAGGCCTACCCTACCTGTTTGCTAATGAAATGATCGTCTGCTGTAAAACTAGTTTTACTTTTTGAAGTATCGATATTATAATTTAGCAGTTAACTTGCCATTTAGGTATTAAGTTAGGGTGTGAGGAAATTGCGAGACGCGAAAAGCGAAATGGCGAGGCGGGAAAATGCGAGAAGGGCGCGAAAACGGCGCGAAAACGGTCGGTAACGTGACTTTTTGTCTCGCATTTTACCACAACCTGATACTTACGCTGGGTGGTGTTGAAATGCGAAGATTTCTGCGAAAAATTTACCCGATTTTCAGTGGTATTTGGTCCAGACTTCAAAGACGTTTCGTTTACATTGTTAAAACTTCCGATTTTTCCGTCGCTAGACATACTGCTGATGTGTCGACTTAGAATACCACCTTGTTCGAAACCGACGGAAATACCGCCGACGATAGATCAACTTCTGTCTTTTGTGTGGAACGCCGAGGCCGCCTGATTTACCGTCTTTGAAGATAACCGTGCCCGGATCCGCTGCCGCCGCAAACATATTTTATATTGTTGCATAGAAATTTTGTATTATAGCTGCCGCCTACGATTTTTTCCTAGCTTTTTTTGCCATATAAATATAAGCACAAGGAAATACCTACATCATTTGGATACAAGTATTCTGGAGGTAAGAACTACTTACTGTGTTTTCTCTTCCAATGTTCTTTTACACTAATTTATATTAGATTTTATATCACGGTTGTGACTTTTCCGAATTTTCCCATAAATGTTATATTATTATTTATTAATTAATTGGAAATATATATAAAAAATTTATTATTTCCATAAACAAGTCAGAAAAAATAACCTCAAATTAAGTATGCGATTACTGCCCTATGTGAATGTGAGGACTAGATTAACCCTCCCTTATGTGTTGCTTATTCCTAAGCTTTTATGAACTCTCAATGCCCCCAGTTTTTTCTCTTACTTGCTGTTTGGGGGGAAAAATAAAAGTGACGTCACCGATATTATCAGTTGCTCGTTCTATGTCGTAAGCTATGGGCCTACTTCAAATATTTTTTAAACCAATTTGAACTTATCTGAATTTTTTGGTTTTCGTGGTTTTTTGGTTTTCACAGTCATGTGATGAAATGGCTTATTATATTGACACTATAAGATCCCGTCTGCAGGCAACAAGTGAAGAAGAATACAAGGATAACTTCATATCTCTTATTTCCAGATGGAGCTTACCTTTTACAGAGTATTTCAGCAAAAATGTTCACCCATCAATGAACAAACTGGGTTCTTGGGTCTTAGCAGATTACGGCCTTTCCGAAATATCAGCGAACCAAAGTGAATCGTTTAATGCTGTACTTAAAAGAATTCATAACTGGAAGGAAGCGCCCGTTGACGCAATGGTCCTGAGCCTCTTCAGGCTTGGACAGTTCTACGTCACCGAAACGTACAGGGGACGAAGGCTAATAGGAGATTGGCTGCTTAAGGATGATCTTGTTCATCTGTATAGGGAGGAAGCGACAAGATAAAACTTCAGGACGTAAACGTCCACGCCCCGCTGACGTAGATCCGGCTGATGACCACAATGAACAAGACATTGCCAAAATTACAGAAATGATAAAAAATACAAATTATAAAAAAAGGAAAACAGATGTTGTGCGTGCGGATGATGATGATGAGAACATGGGTGCCAGTGTTGTTTGTGGGATGAACCAGGAGGCCAACTGTGATGAGAATATGACATGTTGTGAATGTGGATTGGAAGAAGTAGCAAAAGAAAAATGTATAAATGGGAGTCTAATGAACTGGGTTGGGTGTACTATGTGTGAAAGATGGTGTCACGAGGTGTGTTTGAGTAGCGCTAGGACTGTTTCAGAAGATTTTGTTTGTAAATTTTGTTTGTAATTACAATTACTTAATAAAAAAACAAATTGCACTTTTTAGAATTGTTTATACTTTTACACTTTTTGCAAGTACAAAAATCCATAAATACATGTTGCAGAATATCTCTCCTGCTGACAAGATTATACCACGTTTATAAATGCCGACTGAGACGGGATTTTCCTCTCGCTAACGAGAGCGGGCGATGACAGTAGCACAGCAACGATGTTAGGATTTTGATATAGATAGATCTAGATATAGATCGATCTATCTTCTTAGTATCTATCTATCTATATAATAAAATCTAGATAAAAATTAACAACAAACAACACTCGTGTTAAAGCAGTGGTTCCCAACCTTTTTCGAGTGGCGACCCCCTTTCATAAATCGTAAGTGACCCGCGACCCCCATATAATTAACAAGTCGAAATTAGTAAAGAAAATAATAAGCACTAAATTAATATTTTCAAGTAGACTTTCAATATTCTCGATAGCTGTTTTAATACGATGAGCAAAATTACATGCTATTAACAAGCATTAACTAGCATTAACAAATAAATTTTGCAAATTTAAGAATATATCTTGTTATTCATCGGCAATGCTGGTAACATCAAGGAAAGCAGAGAAAGGGTGACAATGCAGATTCTTCTTCTTTCAGCTCAGGGAAAATAACGCCGCAATTCGGTGTCAAGAGATTTAAGATGCACAGAATCCTTTAAAAATGTTATCTATCACACCACACTGCAGAGTTTCTCAAACATGGCAATATTTCAAATATTTATTTTTCCTCGCCAATGTTGCAGCTTTGATAAAAATGCCAAGAGATTATCACGAAAAGAGATAATATTCGTTCCTTTATCAGGTTAAGCGTATGTTGATGTTCGAATATATCTGCTAGGTATGAAACTCTCTCCAACCACACCATTTCGTTAAAGTATATCAAAAGGTCTTGTTTCCTTGCACTTCCAAGAACATCTTGATTTCATCTTTCAATTCAAAAACACGATTAACAATTCCTATTGACAGTCAGCGTACTGAAGTGTAGAACCTCGTGATCTTTATTCATGTCTTTGCACAGTTCTTGAAACAGACAGGTGTTTAGGGCTCCAGATTTAATATGATTTACGACTTTTATTAGCAATGGAGTCTGATAAGTCTTGCTGGCGAGGGCATATGTGAATCATGCAGTGGATTCCCTTTCATTAGGGAGCTAAATCTTTTACCTTTTACTTTTTTTAGCGCAATTTCCATTCTAGAGAATTGCGTTTATTAACCCGTCATTTCTGGATGTTTGGATGTGTGTCCGCAGCTTTAAGTCGTATCTCCTCCTCAACGAAGCAATATCGAGGACTAGTTCCAAAGCAATTATGTTAAGCAAGTTACGAGAATGAACATAGGCCAAAAAAATTCCGGGTTTCTTTCATGGATTTCCAGGACAAGCCAAAAAACCTCGAAAAAATGCAGTTTTTGGCCCATATCTCGGCAACCAGACCACTTCGAGACTTGAAACATGTACCAATCGATTCCTGCCATAATTTAGAACAATATTGCCGAAGAAAGTTTTCAAAAATATCCTTTCGTTCGGTCACAAAAATTTTTTTTTAATTGATTAAAATTTGGACCGAATTAGTAGGCATGTTTATCCAACTATCCAACCACACCACACGCGTCATCACGTTCAATAGCTGCGCCATCACGTTCAATGGCTGCGCCATCACGTTCGGTAGCTAGGCGCGCAATGGTTTTTAGTCATGTAACTCTATTGTAAATAAAACATGTAAAATACTGAATTTTTTTTTAATAAAAAACGTTTTAATAACTAACCAATGGTTTTACTAACCCTGCTCTTGATTTAGGCTACGACAGAGCTATTTTTAGATAACATAAGGAAATTGCGCTAAAATTGTCACTAGACTTTTTAATTACCTTGTCTGAAACCTCCATTTTGACCCAAACATGACGCACCATCCGTACAAGCCCCACAGCCGTTTTCCCATTTTAATCCTCCAGTTTCAAAAACGTATTTATTTTCTCCATAATATCTTCACAAAACATCAACTCTTATTTGCTAACATATGAATGAATATATTTCACAAAGATAAGCAACTGCGAACACGAACTCACGTCTGTCGATTCGTCAACTTGAAAATCAAACAATGGTAAAAGCTTGATTTCATTCTAAATTTGTCTTTTAACATAAGCCGCTGCATAGTATTATTAGACAGAGATATTTGAGCTTTACTGCACTGGAATCCCCAAGAATTAATTTTACCATCTTCAGCATATATGGTTTGATGAGATTTTGTCCTTTGTGTGAGAGGTTTTTTGCTTGGCAATTTCTAATACTACTTCATATGATGCTTGCACTAATGCTGTGTTTCTTGGTGAAAACGTTCTGTTCGATCAAGTCTCTGACGTTTGCAACTAGCTTCATGCCGACGAAAGAACTACATATCTTTTTTGGTGCGTTCCGAATGACTCATCTTAAATTGACGTTTGGACGTTTTCATAGACTTCTGACTAAGAACAACTTTGCACAGTACAAATTGTTTATTCTCTATTCCATTGCCACTGACGTTAGTAATGCCGAATTTCAAATATTTTTCTAAATATTTATGTTTTTATTCATTGCTAGAGTTTAGTCTACCAGTTGGCGACCCCCCAGAAAGCCCCTCGCGACCCCAAAGGGGGTCGCGACCCCCAGGTTGGGAACCCATGTGTTAAAGGGTATGGCTAAATGCTTGTTTATATTAAAACATTAAAAAATTATTTTTTTTTCGCAAAAGGTGTCTCGCTATTTACCCTTGATTCCGCAGGTATGTCTCGCATTATCTTCTCGCATTTTCCCACCTCGCCATTTCGCTTTTCGCGTCTCGCAATTTCCAAACACCCCTTAAGTTAGGCTATTTTACGGGAATTATTTT